>NW_007145337.1:0-884 GCF_000164805.1 Carlito syrichta
CCTCATAAGATGCTTCTACATACTGAGTGGCCTAACACATGTCACTTAGCCACTAGTGTTTGGCTCCGTGTAAATGCCGCTGGGTGTGCTGTGGCGGTTCATCTTGATGATTTTTCTCTTTCCTCATTGAAGAACCTCTCCACAACACACCTCAACAGCCTTCATTCCTCTCTAGCTGGAAAAGCACAGAGAACGCACATGGCTTTCTTCATTTCTCTTGAATTCTTAAGCCATACTTTCAATCTGTATAAAAACGCTATTGTATTTGAAAGATGTGGGGTATAATTCAGGATTAGGAATCCGAGCGGTCACGGTACAGACAAAGTTTGGGCCTCCCTTTGGTTCCCACTTTGCCTGGATTGAGATGAGGTATCCTAAGTTGCTCTGAGATTCCTCCTAACTGTCCATTGTCCTTGACGCAGACCGGACTTTGGTCCCTGGATGCCGGCAGAAGCCCTAGGCCCACTCCCGCACCTGAGAAGGTCCTTCTTGGGAGTTCCCTCATGAAACACACACGTGTCAAGCACTCACCTTGTTCAGGCACTTTTCTCATCACTTGACATAGTTGAATGAGCACAGCAGATGCCAAACACTGGGACTCCTCAGTTCTACTTGAGGAGTCACACACACCCACGCTAGGCATCCTGAGCAGGTCATGACGCAGAATGTTCTAGGCATGGAAGCATTCTTGTATATTCTGACCATGATGACGACAGAGCACTGGGCCCAGCCTAAAATGGGGATCCATGGGGTCCAGAAGAAGGACCTCCTGTCACCCTAAAAGTACGGAAGGGTTCGAAGGTCCCTGGCTGAGGGGAGACGGAAATAACCTGGGTCTCATACCTCTTGTGGGTTTCATGAGAAGGCTGCTTCTGGGGGCTCCC
>NW_007145338.1:0-791 GCF_000164805.1 Carlito syrichta
CCAGGCCTCTGACTCTGCTGTCTACTTGCTGTCTCCAGCGTGATCCCCTCGATGCTGCGTACCTGGCCTCATCAAACCTCTAGAAATTCTTCCCCCTCCTCGGAGGAGCCACCGTTGAAGCTCCAGCTGGACCACATGGTGGTCCACTGGCCTGGATCCGGCCAGCATCCTGATGTGCGCTTCCGAGGACACCTGGCGCTGGTGAAGCCCAGGGAACCAGCGGCAGGAGGTGAGGTGGCCTTCGATCTGGAAGATTTAGGGGGACTGGGATTCCCAGAAACTCCGTGAGGTTGTTTCTGTGTTTGCGGAGGCCCGTGACAAGTGACTGATGTTGCTGATGTTTCTCCCTTTCCAGCTCCTGATGTGTGTCAGGGAACACAGGCGTTGCTCGTGTTGGCTCCCCGGCCTGCGCCAGGACCTATGACAGAGCCGGGGCCTGCTCTGGGGCCAGAGACACCTGCAGGCCTGGGTCCAACAGTAAGGCCAACCCCAGCACCAGGGGAAAGGCCATGTCTTGTGGACGAGCGTGAGGAAGAGCCAGCTCCAGAGGCCCCCTGCCCCTGTTCCGGAACTGCAGAGGACAAGCCCTGTGAGGAGTCGCCTGCCATCGTGCCGTTTCACCCCAAGCTGCTGGCAGAGCAGTTGACACTCATGGATGCGGTGAGCAGCTGGGCTTGCAGGGTGAGGTGGGACAGGCCGTGCTCTTGCTGTTGGCGGTGTCAGGCCATGCCCTGGCCCCAGTCCAATGTCCTTGGCCCCATCCCAGCTCACCATCTCGCCACCCGTGGGAG
>NW_007145339.1:0-929 GCF_000164805.1 Carlito syrichta
CTTAGGAAGCAAAGTGTTACCACCCAGCACCCTGGGAGGGCCCTGCCTTGTCAGTCCGAGGTGACACTTCAGCAGACTGCTTCCTGAGTGGCGGAAGCGGAAGTTGTGTGCAGCGAACTCTCTAGGTGGGTGATTGAGGAAAGTAAAGCTGCTGGCCTGACCTCAGATCCACCTTGGGAGCAGAGATTCCAGTGGAGTTAGGACCGTAGATGCCACTCTACCAAGGCTACCCAAACACTCATTCCCCATTTCAGACAGCTGGGCTGTTTGGGGTCGTAGACCCCCATAAAGTCAAAAAGATGGGGCCCCTTGTTGGGATGTAGGGTTAAGGCAGCTGAAACACAGCCTCCAGGTAAGGGGGAGAGCCAGCCTCTACAGAGGCCCCCGGGCAAGTCGCTGTGGTGCTTGGGGCTCTGTTTCCTCTGCTGGCAAGTGGAGGAACGATGAGCCTGCTGTGCAAGCCTCACAAGGAGGTTCAGGAGAGGGAAGGAACTTGAGGGTGCTCACGCCTGGCTCTCCCTCGGAGGAACGAAGGTGAGAAAGACCGTGATAGTTTCACGAAAATGAGTCCTCTGGAGACCTTGTGAGGCTGGGGTGGTTCCCATCCCGCATTCCAGATGAGGAAACAGTCACTGGGGGCTGGGGATGTAAGCCCAAGGTGACACCTCAACAAGTGTTGAATCTGGAGCGAATATAGAGTCAGAGTCTGCTGGAGGGCTGGGAGCATGGTGCCGACGGACTCGGGCCAGATATCCAGTCTTCCAAGTCAGGAGGTCTGGGTCTATCTGGGTAAGGGGAGGATGATGTCACTGTCCTTGTTTCTGATCCTGCAGCTGGAGAGCTCCAGGGTTGGAGAAGAACCCCCAGGGAGGCCAGGTGAGGCAGCGGATGCAGAAAAAGGCGAGTGTTGCCTGTGGCGGGGAAACCCT
>NW_007145340.1:0-4925 GCF_000164805.1 Carlito syrichta
GTCCTGACTGAGTGTAGTGGCTCAAGACTGTAATCCCAGCACTTTAGGAGGCTGAGATGAGTGGATTGCGAGTCTAGGGTTTGAAACCAACCTGGACAACTTGGTGAGACTTCATCTCTACAATAAATCAAAAAATAAGTCAGGTGTGGTGGTTCATGCCAATAGTTCCAGCTTCTTGGAAGGCTGAGGAGGAAGAATCGCCTGAGCCCAGCAGGTCAAGGCTGTGGTGACCATGAGTGTGCCAATGCACTCCAGCCTGGGTCAGAGAGTGAGACTCTAACTTAAATAAATAAATAAATAAATAAATAAATAAATAAAGATTGGTTCCAGAGGACTGTAAGATTTGAGTACATTTGGTTTATCTAGCACATACTGGCATTAAAATAATTGTTTTCTGCTGCTCCCATGGTTCCCAACTTAGTATTCCCAAGACTAATAACATTTGAATTGAAAACTCTAGGGTGTGCTTGGGTTGTCAACATTTTATTGTATTATACAAAGATGTTCGAAAAACTAATTGTTTCATAAAATAAAGGGCATTTTAACACACATACAGGCAAAATAAAAAGGGCACAATAGAACAATTTTTAAAATTTTGTTTTTCTGGCAAACAACATTTGTTTTATGAAAAAAATTGTTTTTATGTTTTTATCTGAGATGATCTCACTTTTTAAACCTATTAAATTGAAAACAGTACATATTTTATTTAGCCTCCGCTAAGATTCTTTAATGCTTTCTTCACTTTATTCATTCTCACAAATACATTTATAAACTTCTGACATGCAATGCACTGCACTAGATACTGGGGTACAGAGATGAATGTGACTGCGTCCCTGCCCTCAATATCTCAAGCTTTATGAGAAAAGTCAAGCAAGTGATCTCAACTGTGAAACACACGATACTAAGGAGGAAAGGGAAAAAGCAACATTTCAAAAGCAGGCAGTCTATTTCTAAGCAGAACTGCAAGAAATGTCTGATGTCAGGATGTACTTGGCACATATAATTTGAATTTCCTTACCAATGAATGATTTAGAGGAAAGCTGAAACTTACCCCCAGAGATCATGAGGTTTACAGAGTCTTTTTTTCTTTTTCCTGTTCCCAGCCAATCTCAGGGAAAGGAACACACCTCATGTGTAAGCCAGCTGGTGAATACCCCACACTGGATAGAAAGAGGTTGGGAAGCAAAAACACACCCCTTTTGCTTGTCTATCATGAAATGGTTCTACGCGCAGCTGCTCTGCTCACTACAGGACACACAGCCTGAAGGTTACCTGAGGACAGAGTAGGGTGAGGGCTGTGCTGCCATGGTGACAGCAGCACAGGATTTGGTGCCAGACTGGAGATGGGGCACTCAGGGCACTTCTTCACTACACACAGCTGGAATATGTCTGGGAGTGGCAACTGGCACATTGGTTTCTCCCGCTCACCACAGGTCTCCCTCACGATTTGAAGCCATAAGGTTTGCGAGCTGTGATCCTGAGTGAGAATCAGAGAGGGAGGCATATGGTGGTATCCCAGACACCTGGTTCTGAAATATCCCTAGGGGACAGGGAATGCTGGCACAGAAAGGGATACCGAAACACATT
Organism: Carlito syrichta; assembly: GCF_000164805.1. Classification (NCBI taxonomy): domain Eukaryota; kingdom Metazoa; phylum Chordata; class Mammalia; order Primates; family Tarsiidae; genus Carlito; species Carlito syrichta. The sequence continues at coordinate 1,588 of NW_007145340.1, forward strand.
TATATGGGAAGAAGATCCAGAGGCAGGTACCTGGAGAGTTCTCCCTCCCACCCCCTACTCCCGCCGCCACCCCCCCGCTTTAGAGGGAAAAAGTGAATTATATGTATTTTTAAAACATTATGTAACCGGAGTATTCGAGCAAACGTCAGAGGGGTGGTTACCAGAAGGTCATTCCCCCCCTATATCTCACTTCAACTCTTGTCAGAAATAGGACCAGAACTTGCACACCCTTATTATCCACCCTGGTTTAAAATCGAAATCTGGATAGATCAGCTAATGGCTGCAGTTCTCATGTCTTCGACCGATTCTTCTGGAGTCTCTGAAGCGCATACTTGTGACCATACAGAAACGCAGGAAGTGGTTATTGAATGCACGGATGTTCTGCAGTTTCCGTCCGTTCTCCCACAATTTCCATTTTACATCCTGAGCGGGTCTCCCTACAATGTGCAAGGAAACATAAGGGTCTGACTGAATCTTCCAAATGAAATGAGGCTCCTTCTCTGCAAGAGGTGAGGAGCAGAGGTGCTGTCCTCTCCTCGCCACCAGTGATCCACCCCGCAACCCTGAACATCATGCCTTCCTGGACAAAAGGCCCAGCAAGGAGCCGGGACCTGCAGACGGTGCGGGGGAACTAGCGCCCCTGCAAAACCCAGAAATGTCAGCCACCAGGTCGTGGGCGGGGGGGGGGGAGGCGCGCGAGGTGAAGCGGAGTTGTCCCCGAGCCCAAGGATGGTTGCAGCAGCGCGGGGAGGAGAGAAAGGGAGCCAGGGTCTCCTGGTCTGAGGCCTCCCAAGGCCGATGCCCAGGGAACCCCAAGCAGCTACGCGGCTCTGAAATCTGGCAAGTTCTAGGAGGCGAGCACGAGTGTCTTACCTGGCCGGGCTGGCTGGTGTAGTTGAAGGAGTAGACGTTCTCGGTGCTGAGGCTCCCCGCCCGCTGGAGACGCGATGAAATTCGGCGCCCCTGGCGGGGTCGCGGGGATCGCGGCTCAGCGCCGGGGGCTGCATGGGGGACCGAGCCAGGGCAGCGCGCATGGTGGGAGCCTCGCCCGGGCTGGGCGCAGAGCCACCCTGGGGGCGAGGCGAGCGCCGCGAGGGTCCTTCCGAAGCTGGGTGCCTGGCCGGGGCGTCGGCTTCGGCGCAGCGGTGGCGATGCCTGGCAAAACCCCGCCGGCCAGGGCTGGCGAAGAGCCGATCAAATATTGATGCTGCCGCCTGGGGTCTCCACGGGAGGTCACGGGTGGGGAGCAGGGGGCGCAGGAGACGTGGGGGTGGAGGGCTGCTGCTTTTTCCTCCGGCTTCCAAGTCCTCCTTTTCTCGTCGCCGGGAATCCCCCACTTACCCAGAGAGAAACTCGACCGATCTCATCCCCCTCAACCTCAACAACAGCAATAACAAACAAGACATCGGAGATCTTAAAAAAAGAAATCTCCCCTGGTCTCAAAGAGTCAACCTGATCAGCTCTCGAGGGGGAAATTCGGTCCGTTTCCAAGAAGCGTGCGCCCTGGCTGCAGGCGAAGAAACAGAAAGCAAGAGCTGCCCGAGTTTGCTTCCCCAGGCTGCTACCCGCAGAGAACTAGAACTCGTGCCGGTCTGAATGATGGTTATCCTGTATTCCCCCAACTCTAATAGAGCCTCTTCGTAGACACCTGTTTTATGTCCCTGTACCTCCTATTCTCCAAGAAGAGCCACACGTCATCACTTTCTCCCTTGCCATATGTGTATGTATGTAAATATGTATAGTAAAAAAAAAAAAGAAAACAATTGGTAAAGAAAACAATTTCTAGCACCGCCTGAAGTCTGGTCCCGGAAGTTGTCAAAGACGACTCAGAGTAACTAGATTTATGCAGAAGGCACTTCTTTTCACCCCGGGCCTCTTGGCTACTTTACCTCTGCAATGACTTCTTTCAGATTCTGGGAGAAACCCCAGAATTCTAATTTTTTTTCCTGAAGACAAGCTACAGCCCATCATAAAAATAAAATACCCTTCTGGCAAAAGTTAGGGAATTCAATTTTAAATAATTAGATACAGGGAAGGAGTAGAGTGAGAAAAGGATGTATCAGAAGACCTTGGAGAGCACTGAACAATCACAATTTAGGTGTCAAAGAGGACTCTGTTTTTAGTTTCAATTTACTTGCACACTAGAAAAGAATGTAGCTCGGCGTGGTGCACAAACCTGTCATCCTAGCACTTTGGTTGGCCGAGGCGAGAGGATTGCCTGAGCCCAGGAGTTCAAGACCAGGTGGGCAACTTGGCAAGACCTCATCTCTACAATAAATGAAAAAATTAAGCCCGGTTTGATGGCCGCAATCCCAGAACTTTGGGAGGCCGAGGCGAGTGGATTGTCTGAACCTGCAGGTTTGAGACCAGCCCGGGCTACTTGGTGAGACCTCCTCTCTACAATACATCAAAAATAAACCGGGCGTGGTAGTGCACCTGTAGTTTTGGCTACTTGTAAGGCTGAGGCGGAAGGATGGCAGGAGCCCTCCGGCTCTGCACTGTGGTGACTGTGAGTGTGCCACTGCACTCCAGCCTGGGCGACAGAGTGATACTCCAACTCAAAAAAAAGAAAGAAAGAAAGAAAAGAATATAATTGCATTCAACCTGAAGGAACATCAAAAAGGAAGCCACAAAGAAGAAAAAGATCTTGTTCAAATATTTAATATTACAGATTAAAACCCTAGAATTTAGCATTTAAAAGAAGGTGGTTTTGTTTTTACCTCATTGGTTTCCTACGATTTATTAAAACATCAAAACTGAATGTAATATATTTGGTATAAAGTTTCTAACTGTGAAATCAGAAAACAATGCTGATGCAAGGTTAGTTAGATGAATCCTTAGTAGGACAATTTTCACTTTTAAAAAGTTCTTGAAAACATATGGGCGTATGTATGAAAATACTAATTTGATGAAGAGCCTGAGGGTAAAACTTAAAATAGAGCTCATTTTTTGGAGAAACATAACAGTAATTTCATCCAGAATTTGAATGATTTTCAACTGCTGCGTTTATGACACTTTTCAACATTTAACATAATTTCATCAACTTGAAATTTATGAAGGCCTTTGAGGTTAGCAGCTGTGGCAATTTCAAGGACTTTCTAGAGAGGCCAGATTATGAAGTTCTTAAATACTGTAAGAGATGAGGAACTGGAGCTTTCACAAGGCAACATCTTTTGGAGGCAAGTATCTCATTATTAGAAAGATTTCGTATTTTTAGTTGAAAATCTGTCTCTTTCCACTCACTTGTGCTAGTCTGCCTTCTGGAGTCACAGGAGTAAATCTAATCCTTTCTTCCACATGACAGTCTTGTAGTATTTGAAGAGAGTGATGACCCTTCC
>NW_007145341.1:0-3176 GCF_000164805.1 Carlito syrichta
GGGAGAGAGAGAGGGAAAGGAAAGAAAGGAAGGAGGGGGAGGAAGGGAAGAAAGAGAGGACGGAGAGAGGGAAGAAAGAAAGCAAGGAGGAAGAAAGGGAAGGATGGAAGGAGGGAAGGGAGATGGAAAGAAAAAGAAAGAAAGAAAGGAGGGAAGGAAGGAAAGAAGAAAGAAAGAAAAAAGGAAGAAAGAAAGGAAAAGGGACTGGGTGCAGTGGCTCACACCTGTAATCCTAGCACTTTGAGAGGACAAGGTGGAGGATCACTTGATCCCAGGAGTTTGAGACCAGTCTAGGCAACATAGTGACACTTCATCTCTACAAAATAAAATTAAAACATAAAAATTAGCTGGGTTTTGTGGCACATATCTGTACTCCCATCTACTTGAGGAAGACGAGGTGGAAGGATTGCTTGAGCCCAGGAGTTCAAGGCTACAGTGAGCCATTACCATGTCACTGTATTCCAGCTTGAGCAACAGAGTGAGACCTTGATTAAAAAAAAAATTAAAAAAGGCTTTCTTCTTTTCCAAAACTCTAGGACACAAACAAAATTTAGTCATGTCTTCACACTATAAAAAAAAGATGGCCTATCATCCAGTTTCTAATACTTTGTTCCTCAAACATATACTGTCTATATTTCTATCAGCACTCTGATCATAATCACTTAAGGCTGAAGTTTTCTCTATAGCTCTCTCCTCCTGAACCTGCACCATACTAGCCCTTTGTTGATGAAAAGATGCCAAACTTTGGAAAATATTTAAAATGGTTTCTTTTTGAGCCAAACTTGAGGACTTAAGCCCAGTTACATTCATCCTCAGGAAGTCCTGAGGACATGTGCCCACCATGGCCAAATGGTGGCTTGGTTATATACAATTTAGGAATACGGAAGTCACAAGAAACCATAAATCAGTACGTGTGAGATTGTCATTGGTTTGGCCCAGGAAGGAGGGACATTTCCAAGCAGGAGCTTGTAAGTCATAGGTGGGTTCAAAGATTTCTGGACTGGTAATATGTAGTTCTTATCAGGAAACAAGATTTTTTTCTGAGACAAAGGGTAGAAAGACTTCAGGTTTGTTGATATGTAGATGAAGTTAAGATGGTTTGCTGAGTTCTTATCAGGTGTAACTCCCCAAGTATCTTAGTTAGGAATTTGGATAAAAGAAAAAGGCCAGATTTAGTCTTCACCCTTATAGTCCAGCTTTTACCCATTATCCAGTTCCAAAGCTGTTTCTACATTTTTAGGTATCCCACTTCTCATTTCCAATTCTCTGTCTTATCCATATTTGCTTTTATAGAAAAATATAAAACTGGGTAATTTATAAATAACAGAAATTTGGTTCTCACTGTTCTGGAAGTTGGAAAGTCCAAGATCAAGACAAGAGCAGATTCAGTGTCTTGTTGTGGTGTCATCACATGGAGGAAAAAGCAAATATTGTGTCTTCAGATAGCAGAAGGGCACAAAGTGCAAAAGGGCCAAGTAGGCTTCCTAAAGCTATTTTATAAGGTTGCTAATCCTATCCATGTTGAGTAAAGCCCTCATGATCTAATCCCCTCCCCACCTCATAATATCACTTTGGCAATTGTTACATTTTGGGGGTGTAATTGACTACAAATCTGGTTGCCCATCACTCAATGTCAAACACGAGAGAGACAAGGGTTGGTGGAAGGAAAGAGACTTTAATTTTCAAAAGCTAGCTCATGCCTAAAGAAACCATTTCAAAATCTTGGACTGAGGGTAGGAGAGCTTTATAGGAAAAAAAGTTGAAATAGGGTTACTTAGAAGTGATACCGGATATGAGACTATGTGCCTTTCTTTTGTTTCCAGATAAATAATTTTGACTGCTTCCCTTGTGGTCAAAGATGAGAGGCAGAAACTAGGAGAAAAAGGAGGTTATTTCTGCAACCAGGTTACAGGGAGACAGTATCATTACCAAAAACCTGCTCAAAGGCCGTACCATTTACTCAGCATTTATATCCCATTACATTAAGTCCCCTACATATGAACAAGTTCTGTTCTGAAAGTGCATTCACGAGTCTACTTTGTTCATAAGTCCAACAGAGTTAGCCTAGGCACCCAACAAATACAATCAGCTATATGGTACTGTACTGTAATAGCTTTATAATACGTTTCACATAAATAGTACATAAAAACAAGCAAACACAAAAAATAAAACATTTAACATCTCACACTACAGTATCTTGAAAAGTAAGTAGTACCATTCAACAGTTGGCATACAGGGGCTGGGATCAAGTGAACAGGCAAGAAGAGCTACTGACTGGAGCAGGGAGAGGAGGTGGGAGATGGTAGAGCTGAAGGATTGTTAGCAATGGGAGGCAAAGGACAAGGTGAAACTTCACTCGTGCCTGACATGATGACACAGGCTCTGTTCCCCTTGAATTGATTCAAAGTACGTCTACCCTCTTAAAAAAACAATTCAGTGATGCCCAGGGAGGAGCTCTTTCTTTCTCATCATAGATGGCACGGTAGCACTGGATGGCATTCTGAATGGCTGCTGCAACCTTTGTGTACTATTCTATGTTTGGCTCTTGTGCCTCAAAAACTAACAGTGCCTCCTCAAATAAAGAAAACCCCCTTGCCATTTCCTGCATTGTGAATCTCTCTGGATCTTCAATTACTTCTTCTTCCTCTTATTTCTCTTCATCTTTTCTTGGGGCTTCCAATTCATCAGGTCTTCATTAGTAAGACCCTCATGTTGCACAGCAAGGAGTTCAGTGAAGTCATCCTCTTGTTTATCTAGCTCCAGCTTCTTGCTGAGGGTCACTAAGTTGCTAAAGACCTCCTTGAATTTCTCATCCACCTTCTCAAATCCATGGAAAGAATGAACAAACTGCGGGCAAAGTATCTTCCAAACTCTATTCATGGTGACAGCCATAAGCCTAAGCCAAGCACAGCCTATGTTTTCTATGACCTTGTAGATGTTATAGTCCTTCCAAAATTGTCACAAGGTTGCTGCTGATTCATCACTAGCCTTCACTGTGATAATGAAAGAAGTGTGATGTAAATAATATTTCTTAAAAGTTGCTATAACTCCCTGGTCCATAGGTTGGATAAGCAACGTAGTATTCAGTGGCAGATGGATTACTTTGACGTTGGGATGAAAGTCATCTATGAATGGGAGGTAGCCTGGAGCAATGTTGAGCACAAAAAGAACATTGA
>NW_007145342.1:0-398 GCF_000164805.1 Carlito syrichta
GATATAATTCTATACCTAGAAAACCCAAGAGATTCTATCAAAATCCTCCTCACACTAATAAATTACTTCAGTAAAGACTTGGGATACAAAATCAACACACAAAAAACAGTTGCATTTCTATTGCTAAATATAGTATCCTTACCCCAGTATTTGTTACTGATGGCTTTGTCAAAGATGAGTTGCTTGAAGGTCTGTGATTTTGTTTCCATATTCTCTGTCCATCCTGTTCCATCGGTATATGTGTTTATTTTTGTACCCATACCACATAACAAACAGGCTGAAAATCACATTAAAAATGCAATCCCATTCACAATAGCCACACACACAAAAAGCAGTATCTTGGCATCCACCTAACTAAAGAGGTGAAAGAGCTTTACAATGAGAACTACAAAACACTG
>NW_007145343.1:0-1356 GCF_000164805.1 Carlito syrichta
CCAAGTCATTAATGTGTTTGTGAGAAAATGTGTTTCCACAGCCTCTGTTGTTGGAGAGTAAATGCTGCATTCTTTCTAAAAAAGGAACAATATGACAATGTTCAGTAAAATTAGATTTATATATGGGACAATTCACTGGTACATATCTTAGAAAAAAAGTAACACGGGCCCATAACAGTCTATTTTTTGTGGTGTTGGTGACCTATGACAATCTGAATGTCAACTGTAGGACAGAGGGAAAGTAAAATATGGCAGAACCTAATATTCCAGAGTTGGGAGCAGCAGATAAAATGTGCACTTAAAGATCTTAGAGACTTGCAGATTAGTGGAAAATACTAAATACACCAAGACATATAACCTGATACTTTGAATGTAAGTTGAAAATATATGCAAACAACCATTATGTTACTTACTATAAGACGAATTTTAGTAGGGTTCTCCACAGAGACAGAACCACTAGGAAATATAGAAATAGAGATAGACATAGATATAGATATAGATACAGATACAGATACAGATACATGATAAGGAAATTATTAGGGTAACTTGTTAGGGGCTCATGTGACTGCGGCAGGTGAGAAATTCCAGGACAGAATGTCTACAAGTTGGAGTCTTGGGATACTGGTAGAATGACTCAGTCCAAGTGTAAAGTCCTCAGAACCAGAGAAACTGACAGTGTGACTCTCAATCAACATATCTGAGCTCTCCACAAGAGAAGTTTACTTTTTTTTAATCTAATCCTCTGCTGATTGAACTATGACTGCCCACATTGAGAGCAGAGCTTCCCCACTTAGTCTGATGACTTACATGCTAGTCTCCTCTGAGAACATCCTCACAGATACGCCCAGAAATAATACTTTACCTGTTCTCCAGGTAATCTTTAGTTAATACTCAATCCAGTCAAGGTGACACCTAAAAATAACCATCACACTAATTAATACAAAAATACACCATTAAGGCATGACTATTACCAAGTAAAAGACTAACAAGTACTGTCAAGGAAGTGGAGAAAAGAGACTGCTTTCACACTTGGTGAAAGTGTAAACTGATGCAGTCATTATGGAAAACATTATGAAGATTCTTCAAAAAAAGTAATAAAAAAGTCTACCATATGATTGAGCAATTCTACTCCTGGGTATATATCCATTAGACCTGAAATAAAGATCTTGCAGTGATAGCTAAACTCCCATGTTAACTGTACCATTATTCATAATAACAAAGTTATGGAAAAAAAACCTAAGAATGTTCACACGATAAAGAAAATGTAGCATATGTACACAATGGAATATCAGTCTTAACAATTTTTTTAAAAAAGAATTCTGTCATTTTCAACAATATAGATGAAACTAAAGAACA
>NW_007145344.1:0-751 GCF_000164805.1 Carlito syrichta
TGGATAGCTGACTTAACCGTCTAGTTGGCCAGCTAGCTAGCTGACTAGCAAGCTGAATAGCTAGCTAACTTAACTAGCTAGCTGAATAGTTAGCTGACTTGCTAGCTGACTTAACTAGCTAACTGGATAGCTAAGCTGACTTAAGTAGCTGACTAGCAATCTGACTGGATAGCTGGCTAGCCAGCTGACTTAACAAGCTAGCCAAATGTTTGGTTACACTGCTACCCATCTGGCTTAACTACCTAGCTACCTGTTTGGCTAGCTGGCTAGGGAGGCAGCTAGCCAGAAAGTGGACTGGCCAGCTGGCTAGCTAGCCAGCTTAATTAGGCAGGCTGCTGGCTTGACAGTCAGATAGCCAGCCAGCTTAACTAGCCAGCCACTCTGCAGGTCAGCCGGACAGCCAGTGGGCTTAACTAGCTGGCCACCTACCTGTCAAGCCTGCTAATTGTCTGGATTAACTTGCCAGCCTCCCAGCTAGCCAGCCGGCAAACTAGCTGATTTAACTAGCAGCCTTAACTAGATAGCCATCCGGCTAGCCAGCTGGCTTAACTAGCGAGCCACCTAGCTAGCCAGTTGTCTAGGCAGCTCTCTTAACTCAGTGACTTAACTAGGTAGCCAGGCGGCTAGCCAGCTGACTTAATTAACTAGTTACCTAACAAGCCAGGTGGCTAGCCAGCTGACTTAACGAGTTCTGTTAACCAGGTAGCCAGCTGGCTTGTCTGCTGACTAAAAAGCAAGCTACCTAGCTCAC
>NW_007145345.1:0-820 GCF_000164805.1 Carlito syrichta
CCAACTCAGCCTCCCAGAGTCACAGCCTGATTGTCTGCTGATCCACTGTGTTTTGGGAACTCTACACTCAAGGCTTTGGCCTCCTTCCCCAATGATCTCTGTCTATACGATGATCCCAACTTGATATACAAATGGATGCTGTTCTTTTATTTCCTTTGATATTTTTTTGAGTTGGACTTGAATGCAGGGCTCTGGTGATCATTCCCCACTGGGCTTCTGAGGAGCTGGAACGACAAGTGTGTGCCACCTTGCCAGGCTCATTTGTGATGGAGGGTAGAGACGAGGTCTTGCTGAGATGCCCGGGTGTGTCTTGGACATGTGGACTCAGACCAGCCACTGGCCTCAGCCTCCCAAAACACTGGGATGATTAGGTTGAGCCCCCAAGCCCGGCCTTGATGCTTCCTCAAAAACGAACCAAAAGGCTGGGCGTGGCGGCCCATGCCTGGAATCCCAGCACTCTGAGAGGCAGAATCGGGAGTATGGCTGTAGCCCATATACTCAATGCTAACCTGGGCCTCGCAGGGAGACCCTGTCTCTGCACGCAACCAAACAGGGGTTCTGGGGACATGGTGCCCGTCATCCCAGCCACTCCAGAGGATGAAGAAGCGAGATTACCAGATCTCGCGATTTTGAGGCTAACAGTGAACAATGGTCGTGTCCCCGGGCCCCAGTATGGGCCACAAAGCCAGACCCTGTCTGCAAAAGCATCAAAATCATACACAGGTTCTCAACTGCACATGGTGTGTTCAAAGGGTGACTGACATTAGAGCCAGAAAAAATGGGACTTGGGGGAAAGAAATCTCCCCGGGTGAGGGATGTG
>NW_007145346.1:0-795 GCF_000164805.1 Carlito syrichta
GCTGCATCCATGTACCCTCATTAAAGACACTGAAGATTATCCTAAAACAAACATATAAGCTGACAAGCAAAAAACAAAAACAAAGAAAAAACAAGACAAAAACATCTTTTAAGAAATAGAATTCCCGGGTTCGAGACCTGCCTGGGCAGGCGAGAGCTCATCTCTACAATAAATCAAAAATTAGCCGGGCGTGGTAGCGCCCACCTGTAGTTCCAGCTACTTGGAAGGCTGAGGCGAAAGGATCACCAGAGCCCAGCAGGTCGAGGCTGCGGTGGCCGGGAGCGGCCACTGCACTCCAGTCTGGACGACTGAGTGAGACTCCAACTCAAAAAAAAAAAGAAAGAAATAGAATTCCTAGCAAACAAGGAATGCTAAATGTCAGAGAATTGAAGGCCAGAATGTAGAAGAAACAGATTGAATGTATTTGCCAGAAGGTCAATTTGGGCACACACACATACCCTTTCAACCTGAAATTTCAAATCACCTTGTCCCAAAGTGTGGTCTTTGTGCACATGTCTGTATGTGTGTGCATATAAAAGTGTGAATCCATCAATTCTTAAGAAAATATGATTCTTGAACTACAGAGAGAAAGGAAAAAAGAGAAGAAAGAACCTGAGAGGAGGGGTAAGGTCCAGAGCTGGGATGCAAAGGTAATTTGAAATTATAACCCAACAAATGCAGAACAGGAAGGGAACAGCTGCAGAGAACTACACTAATGATTTGGAATATTCTTTCTTTTCTAGTTATGTGAAGTGATAGAAGGCTGTGTAACTCATGGGAAATAGAAGAGTTTCA
>NW_007145347.1:0-1125 GCF_000164805.1 Carlito syrichta
AACCTTTCTTTCTCTCTTAAGACTGGGTTAGAGTCTTCTATGGGCTGTTATTGCTCTTTTATCATAGCACATAGTATAGACAATACAAATATTGTCAAGCATAAAAATTTAGGAAAGTGAAATCACCTAATTACATGACCAACTTTCATGATAGTATGCCTTCTTCACTCTAGTACCTAGCAGAATTTGGCATGGAGCAGATGCTTAGTAAACATTTACTGAATACATAGATACATTATGCAAGGGCTGAAGTGCTCTTGATTGTTTTCTTAGAACAGTTGGTTTTTTTCACCTATACTAATAAATTTGAGGTTTGATGTAGAAAGAGAAAAAATAGTAGAGTAAGAAGGAAAGGAATCGCTTTATTGTTATTATCATTGTTCTCATATATAATAAGTCAAAAAATGTTGCTGCAGAGAACTACACTAATGATTTGGAATATTCTTTCTTTTCTAGTTATGTGAAGTGATAGAAGGCTGTGTAACTCATGGGAAATAGAAGAGTTTCAGGGGGATACACACACACACACACACACACACACACACATACACACATACACATATATATATGCATATTCCATATAGATGCCTATATATACATACATATGTATCCAAATACTGCCTCTGGCACTTATTAACTGGAGGTCCTTGGCTAAGCAATTTCTTTTAGCCCCAGAGATCTCATTTGCAAATTGATACACCAATCATAGAGTTACAAACATAAGACTTAAATGAGATAAGGTTCCAAAGCTTCTAACACAGTGTCTGGCTGTCAGTGGGTAATCAAAAATGGTAGAGATTTATATTATTATTATTATCTTACCCTTGACTATGAAATAGTTCTTTTGGACTTCTGGGGGTTGAGTTAGAAACAAAGGGCAGGGAGAATTACACTGATATGAAAATCCCTCAGAGTCCTCCTTGCCACATGGGATTCATTGTCAGCTTGTAATGGCAGTCCAGCCTGGTTACATGGGATTTTCAGTGGAAGATTATCTGTTACCATTCGATGGAATTTTACAGAGGACGGCCTAGCCTATACCTTCAGATGGAGTGTAATCTCACTCATTTCTGCCAATACTAAAAAAAGAAAAAAAATCAAAGATCCTGCAAGTGGTTGACTTTT
>NW_007145347.1:2206-3490 GCF_000164805.1 Carlito syrichta
AAAGGTGATGACTGGGCTCACTCTTTACATGGGATCATCTCTATGAATCACAAAGTCATGGTTTCCAGTCAGAGGACTGCTGACACTTGAGGTATGGGGGACATTACAGAGCATCCATGTGGGTACTAAGTATTGCCTCAGGTTAAATAAACAAATAAGCATATAAGTGTATATGTTACTTTTCCAGTGGATGTAGATACTGATGTAATGAAAAACATACATAATCATTTAAAATCTTTACCTTCATAACAATTATAAATTTACAAAATATAAATGGATAGAAAGCATTATTAGAATATGTCATAAACATGTGAGAAGCCAGGATGTGTGTTTGTGTGTGTGTTGTGTGTGTGTGTGTGTGTGTGTGTGTGTGTGTGTCTGTATGGAGAGACAGTTTATGTTAAAAAGTTCTTTTTGTCATACAATTTGGGAACTAATGCTATAAAACTTGCCACATGTAAAATTGATGGCCTCCTATAAACATCAGTAAAATGTCTCAAATGGTACATATGTCTACGAGGTAGTGCGAAATGAAAGAATGTATAAAATGTGCTATGCATACTGTCTCATGCATAGTTGGTGAGTAAAGTATGGGAGAGATTATGGACGTGTATGTGTGTATGTAAACTATCTAATAAGTCACAGTAGTTCATAGCCTAAAATAAAGCAGAGTTGGTTAGTCCCTCTTTGGCTCCCACAACACTATGTTCTTACTTTGTTGTACCACATCACATCCTGCTGTAATTATTCATTTTTACAGCTCTCTTTCCCATTCCCATGGCCATTGACACAGTGGGATTGTGTCCTATTACCTTTGCATCCCTATCAGGTAGTGCTGTAACCAGCACAAGTATGAGCTGAATAAATTGTTAATGCATGAAAAAACAATCTCATAGTATGTCCTAGAATGAATATACAGAGGAGATTATATAGGTATAATGGCTCCTAGGGCATGCAAATTTATAGTAAAGAATTGGGGAGAGAGTAAAGAAAGAAGGAATTAACATTTTGAAATGGTTGGGAAAGCGATCATTTGTGGAGAAAAATTACTTAATTTTTAAAAGCAAATTTAGCATTAGATTTAGGATATTAGAAATAACAATATTTATATTTTACTTTATGCTCCATAGAACTTTTTATAGCAACGTTGTAACATAAGAATTAATAGGTTTTTTGTGCACTAGGAAACTAAATTTTAATAAAAGCTGTTTGATGTAAAGTCATGCAACTAGAAATAGTAGAGTTGGAAATCAAATTCAGGTCTTTTAATTTCAAGACCAATGG
>NW_007145348.1:0-879 GCF_000164805.1 Carlito syrichta
ACTGGAGGTCCTTGGCTAAGCAATTTCTTTTAGCCCCAAAGATCTCATTTGCAAATTGATACACCAATCATAGAGTTACAAACATAAGACTTAAATGAGATAAGGTTCCAAAGCTTCTAACACAGTGTCTGGCTGTCAGTGGGTAATCAAAAATGGTAGAGATTTATATTATTATTATTATCTTACCCTTGACTATGAAATAGTTCTTTTGGACTTCTGGGGGTTGAGTTAGAAACAAAGGGCAGGGAGAATTACACTGATATGAAAATCCCTCAGAGTCCTCCTTGCCACATGGGATTCATTGTCAGCTTGTAATGGCAGTCCAGCCTGGTTACATGGGATTTTCAGTGGAAGATTATCTGTTACCATTCGATGGAATTTTACAGAGGACGGCCTAGCCTATACCTTCAGATGGAGTGTAATCTCACTCATTTCTGCCAATACTAAAAAAGAAAAAAAAAATCAAAGATCCTGCAAGTGGTTGACTTTTGTAGAGACTTGAACGTTGGCTCTAGTTCTCAGGTTCTTCATCTGGAAAATGAGTTAAATGTTTCATGAACTTTAAAATCCTTCCCAACTGGAACTTTATATGCACATAGGAAAAGGAAGGAGATTGTGGAATCAAATGAAAAAAAAAAAAAAACAAAAAAGAAGAAGAAGGGCAAAGAAATAGAGAAGGGCGAAGAGTAAGGTAAAAATCAACAAATAGTGGATTTCCCTGCCACCAACATCTGGTGGCATGGGAAGTATTACAAGGAGGCTAACATCACTGCCGAGCAGTCTATCCTCTTCTTTTAGTTTTTCTCTTTGTACTGCAGATTTCAATTTATGAGCAAGTTGATTTTATTTATATATTCAATAAATGAGTAAACTCATTTG
>NW_007145349.1:0-693 GCF_000164805.1 Carlito syrichta
CCGTCGAAGGGCCACCACCAGCCCCAAGCAGAGCCACGTCCCGTCCCTTCCCCGGAAAGGGGCCTAAACCCAGCCCCCACGGAAATGGCGACCCGGCAGACTCAAACGGCGACCGGAACGGGCCTTCCGGGCTCTTCCTCCGCCCCCTTGCCCGCGCCCGCGAAAAGTCCCCCAACCTCACTGAAGCGCTGCCGATCAACGACTGACAGGTCGCCCTGAGCCCCCCTCAAAGCCGCCGCACCCCTGCTTCAGCGCCACAGCCTGACCCTCAGGTCCCGTAGCCACCACGTTCGACCCATTAAATCCCTTGGCCTCAACGGGTGTTGAGTCTGACTGCGCGCCACCGTCTTGCAGCCGTGCCCGGCCTAGAATCTCCACCTGTGCGGTCTCCTTGCCTCCTCCTCCTGTCTGTCATCTCACCGCTGTGTCTCAACTGCCAGTGCAGTTAATTGAAAGGATCTCGGGATGAGGCGAGGGTCCTAGATTGTCGCAGTGGGGCCTGAGTCCAATGACAATGAGGTGAGTGGATTCCCTGAGTCCGTGGGTTCGAGACCCGCCTGGGCAAGGCGAGACCTCATCTCTACAATAAATCCAAAAAATCAGCCAGGCCTGGTAGCGCGGTGCCTGTAATTCCGGCTACTCGGAAGGCTGAGGCGGAAGGATCGCCGGAGCCCAGCAGGCGAGGCTGCGTGG
>NW_007145350.1:0-9553 GCF_000164805.1 Carlito syrichta
CAACCCTGAATTGTAAACATTTTGCTACTAAAAAAGAAAATATTTATATAAGAAACAAGTAAAGTCAGTTGCATATTTTACACCTTTCATTTATTTATATATTTATTTATTTATATTCATTTTTTTAAAAATCTGGGGTACAATTCAGAGTTAGATATGCAAACATTGATTTTGCAGGGTCCCTGGTACATGAGTTATGCCCCTCCCTTCTTTAGCAGTATCCGTCCACTGCCAATCTCACCCCTCCACCTAAACAGTTTTCCAGTACTGCCAATCACTTTCTTACATCACTATATGTGATCAAGTTCATCTCATGAGTGAGAACATGTGGAACTCTGTTCTTTGTTTCTATGGTAAATCACTGAAAATGACCTACCTCATATCTATCAAATTTTCTGTAAAATACTGGTATCTGGCTTTCTTATGGCTGCATAATATTCCACTGTGTATATACCTCATTTATTTTATACATTCCAGCTTTGATGGGCAACATGTTTGGTATCATGTTTTATTGCAATTGTGTTTAGAGCTGCAAAAAACATACCTTGGCAGGTATCTTTTGGTAAAAGTATTTGAGTTCCTCCAGGTATATTCTCAACATGGAAAATACTGAGTCACATGGTAGGTCAAGATCCTGTCCCTTTACAAACCACCACACTGTTTTCCAAAGATTTTGCTCTACTTTTCAGTGTAGAAGCATTTATTTCTTCCAAATCCTGAACTGCATTTGTTATTGTTTCTTTTATTAATTATGGCCAGTCTTACAGGTGGTATGTGGTATTTCAAAGTGGTTTCATTTGCATTTCTCTGATGATGAGTGAGACTGAGCAATTTTCATGTGTCTGCTGACTGCCCGTATCTCTTCTTTTGAAAAGTGTCCAATCACGTATTTTCCACACTTTTCAAAGGAATAGTTTGTCTGATTTTTCTGAGTGTTTGAGTTTCTTGTGGATCCTAGATGTTAAGCCTCTTTACAGATATATAGGTGGAGAATCATATTTCCCATCCTGTTGGCTATATCCCTGCCCTTCTGACGGTATCTTTTGTTTTGCAGAAGTATATTATTTGATAAGATCCCACTTGTCTAACTTTCTTCTTAATGCATGGGTATTGAGGGCTCTGAAGAGGAATTAGTTTCTGGTTCCAGTTTCCCTAATGGTGTCTCCTGCGTTTTCTAAGATTATTATAATTTTTTGTTTTACATATAGGTCTTTGATCCATATAGAGTTAATGCGTATGGTGATAGACAGGGTTCCTGTTTCTATATTGTGCATGTTGTCAGCCTTTTCCCAGCACCATTTACTGAATATGATCTCCATTTACCATTGGGCCTTGGAGGATTTTTCAAAGATGAGTTGGTTGAGAATTTGAGGATATCATTGTCTGTCATGATGCATTGGCCTATGTAGCTATTCTTGTACCATTACCAAGCTGTTTTGATTACTGTAAACATATAATAAAGTTTGAAGTCTAGAACTGCGATAGCTCTTGCTTGTTTCTTTTGATAAGATTATTTTGGTTATTCATAATTGTTTATTGTTTCATATGAATACTGTATTGTAATTTACAGTTCTGAGAAGAATGATGTTAACATAATGGTTATTTCATTGAATCTGTAGATCGAATAAACGGCTAATCCTAACATTAAAAGCGGTATTGTAAAGTCAGGGAAACAAGCATGTCAAATTGTCATTTTTGACAGCAGTCTCATAACTGTGACATCATAATGAGAGGGACATTGACTACTGAGCAATCCCTAGGCTTCAAGCACTTGTGTACAGTGCTCTGCCAAATCCGGTAGACATGGTGGATTTCAATCCCAAGAAGTGAAGAGAAGCACATATTCTCCTATCCAAAAATTTCTCCAGGGATAAGTGACCATTCAAGAATCCTCTGAACAAAGTAGTCTTTTTTTTTATTTTTTAAGCATTCTTAATTGAGAGGACTGAGAAACACCCAAACTGGGAGGGGACCTGATGGTGTTTCCCACGGGGTAGTGTTTTATTATTATGGTCATGGAGTCCTGTTGGAGCTTGGTTACAGCACAACCAAATAATATTTTAGCACTTTCTTTAGTTTAGATACTTTTGAATGTTTTTAGTATTTTGTAAAAGCCTTTGAGTAGTTTTTTCTATAGGATTTGAACATTGCTTTGCTAAGATCATAATCAATTTTCCAGAAATTTCAATGATCTAAATTTTTATACTAATGAAGAACCCAAATACTTACTACTTTGTAAATCTCCATGTTATTTTGGTTTATATAAATTGTGCCCCAAATTCTCTTTTTTCTGTGTGCCTCATTTTATTTATTTTTAGTATATTTTGTGAGTTGGAGTCTCAGTCTGTCACCCCGACTGGACTGCAGTGACCACTCCAGGCCACCATAGCCTAAACCTGCTGGGCTCTGGTGATCCTTCTGCCTCAACCTTCCAAGTAGCCGGAATTACAGGCATGCGCTACCATGCCCAGCGGATTTTTTTTTTATTGTAAAGATGAGGTCTCGCTGTCCAGGTGGGTCACGAACCCATGGGCTCAGGCAACCCACTCACCTCAGCTTCCCAAAGGTGCGGGATTACAGGATGAGCCACCGAGCCCAGCTAAGTGCTTCATTTTCAATGCTTGGTGATTAAAAATATACTCTTTTAAAAATATAAATTGTTTTAAAATATAATGGAAATGTGACTTTATATTTCCTTCATATATATAATGGAAACTTTTCACTAAGGATTGGACATCTGTAACATATAATCAAAAATAGCAAGCAGAAAATACAGAGTGCACTGTATAAATGTACATAAATTTTAAAATTGGAAAAACCTGTGTTAAATTACAATACTATTTTATTTTCTAAAATTTTTAAGATTATTATGCATTTTGCCTTTGAATAGCACTTATGTACACTGAATCTCAAGGTTCAGTTTTCTAAGAATAATATAGATCTGGAATCTCAACAAATTTCAATTTAGACCGAATAAAACATTCAGAATTTATGTGAGAAACAATCTAGTTGTCAATTTTGAGGGCAGAATTATGCCATGTATTCCAACGTATTAAAAGGAAAAGGAGTTTTCATTGGAGTATTTTACAATATTATAAAAAAAATCAATCACTGCATAATGAACATTTCTAGGCCCAACCCTGAATTGTACCCTTATTTAAAGTTAAAAAAATACAATAAAAAATTAAAGTCAGTTGCATATTTTACAGATTTCATTTATTTACTTTATTTATTTATTTATTTTAATTTTTAAAAAAATGTGGAGTACATTTCAGAGTTAGATATTCAAACATTGATTTTGGGGGGGTACCTGGTTGATGAGATATGCCCAGTCCTTCCTTAGCAGGATCCCTCCACTATCAAGCTCACTCCTCCCCCAAACAGTTTTCCACTAATGCCATCACTTTCTTATAGCACTATAAGAGATCAAGTTCACCTCATGAGTGAGAACATATGGAACTGTATTCTTTGTTTCTGTGATAAATCACTGAAAATGCCCTACCTCATATCCATCAAACGTTCTGCAAAATCCTTATATCTATCCTATTTTATGGCTACATAATATTCCATTGTGTATATACCACATTTATTTTATGCATTCCAGTTTTGATGGGCAACATGGTTGGTACCATGATTTTTTATAATTATGATTAGAGCTACAAAAAACATACTGGTGCAGGTATCTTTTTGGTAAAAATAATTTGAGTTCCTCCAGGTATATTCTTGACAGTGGAGTTACTGAGTCACAAGGTAGATCAAGATCTTGTCCCTTTACAAACCACCACACTGTTTACCAAAGATGTTGCTCTACTTCTCAGTCCACATGCAGTGTAGAAGCATTTATTTCTTCGCAAATCCTGACCTCCGTCTGTTATTGCTTGTTTTATTAATGATGGCCAGTCTTACAGGAGGTATTTGGTATTTCAAAGTGGTTTCATTTGCATTTGTTTGATGATGACTGAGGCTGAGCAAATTTCATGTGTCTGCTGGCTGCCCGTATCTCTTCTAATGTAAAGTGTCCAATCATGTATTTCGCACACTTTTCAAAAGAAATGTTTGTCTGATTTTTTTGAGTATTTGAGTTTCTTGTAGATCCTAGATATTATGCCTTTTACAGGTGTACAGGTGGATAATCGTTGTTCGTATTTCGTTGGCTGTATCCCTGCTCTTCTGATGGTTTCTTTTATTTTGCAGAAGTATATTAACTTGATGAGATCCCACTTATCTAACTTACTTCTTAAGGCATGGGTATTTAGAGTTCTGAAGAGGAATTATTTTCCGGTTCCAGTTTCTCTAATGGTATCTCCTGCGTTTTCTAAGATTATTATAAGTTGCTGTTTTATGTTTAGGTCTTTGATCCATTTAGAGATAATGTGTATGATGATAGATAGTGGTCCTGTTTTCATCTTGTGCATGTTGTCAGCCTTTTCCCAACACCAGTTATTGAATATGTTGTCCATTATCCTATGGTCGTGGAGGTTTTAATAAAGATGAGTTCGTTGAGAATTTGTGGCTTTCATTCTCTGCCCTGATCCATTGTCCTATGGACCTATTCTTGTATCAATACAAGTCTGTGCTGATTACTGTAAACGTATAGTAAAGTGTGAAGTCTGGAACTGCCATAGCTCCTGTTTTGTTTCTTTTTATAAGATATTTTTGGCTATTCATGATTGTTTATGGTTTCATTTGAATTCTTTATTGTAATTTCCACGTCTGGGAAGAATAATGTCAACTTAATGGTTATTTCATTGAATCTGTAGATTGACTAAAAGGCTAATTTTACATTAAAAGAGGCAAATAAATTCAGGAAAACAAGCATATCAAATTGTCATTTATGACAGACTCAGAACTTTGAAATCATAATTGGAGGGACCTTGACTACTGAGCAATCCTTAGGTTTCAAGCACTTGTGTACAGTGCTCTGCCATATGCTGTAAACAAGATGGATTTCAATCCCAAGAAGTATAGATAAGCATGTGATCACATGTATCCAAAAATTTCTACAGGGACAAGTGACAATTCAAGAATATTCTAAACGATGGAGTCTTTTTTTTTTCTTTAAGCAGTCTTTATTGAGAGGACCAAGAAACACCCAAACGAGGAGGGGACTGAGGGGGTTGCCCACGACGTAGTCTTTTAATTTTATCATCACGGAGTCCTGTTGGAGCTTGGTTGTAGCATAAGCAAATCGTATTTTAGCACTTTCCTTAGTTTAGAAACTTTTGTATGTTTTTAGTATTGTGTAACAGAGGTTGAGCAGTTTTTCCTACAGAATTTTAACATTGTTTTTTTAAGATTGTAATCATTTTTCCAGAGTGTTCAATTATCTAAATTTTTATACTAATGTAGAGCCCAAATACTTACTACCTTTTAAATCGCCATATCATTTTGCTTTATGTATTTATTTGGCCACATATTCTCTTTTTTCTCAGTGCCTCATTTTAAATGTTTGGTGACTAAAAGTATCAGATTAATCGGATACTTTGTTGCAGAGTACAGCCTTATAACTTAGGTAGAGAAAATACTAGGTTATTCAATAGAAATACTCTTTTAAAAATATAAATTGGGTTAAAATATAAAGGGAATGTGATTGTATATTTGCTTCAAATATATAAGGGAAACTTTTCGCTAAGGATTTCCCATCTGTAACATTTCATCAAAATTAACAAGCAGAAAATACACAGTGTTCCAAGAAAATGTACACAGTTTTTAAATGGAGCCGGGCTCAGTGGCTTAGTCTGTAATCCTGCACCTTTGGGAGGCTGAGGTGAGTGGATTGCCTGTGCCGGCGGGTTCGAGACCCGCCTGGGCATCAAGATCTCATCTCTACAATGAATCAAAAATCAGCCAGGTGTGGTAGCACATGCCTATAGTTTCAGCTACTTGGAAGGCTGAGGCGGAAGGATTAACGGTACCTAGCAGGTGGAGACTGTGAATGCCGTGAGCGGTCACTGCACTCCATTCTGAGCGGCAGAGTGAGACTCCAACTCAAAAAATTTTAAGAATGGTAAAAGCTGCATTAAATTATGATACTGTTTTATTTTCTAAAATTTTTAAGATTTATTATGCATTCTGTCTTCTGAATAGCACTTAGGTACACTGAATCTCAAGGTTCAACCATCTAAGAATGATATAGATATGGAATCTCAACAAGTTTCAATTTATGCAAAATAAAACATGCAGAATTTATATGAGAAACACTGTAATTGTCAATTTTGAAGGCAGAATTATACCTTGTATACTAACATATTAAAAGGAAAAGGAGTTATCTTAGAGTATTATACACTTCTTAATAAATCAATCCCTGCATAATGAATATTTTTATACACAATTCTTAATTATAAACATTTTTAAAGTTAAAAAAATAGAATTAAAATATCAAGTCAGATGCATGTTTTACAGCTTTCATTTATTTATTTATTTATTTATTTTGATTTTTTTAAAATGTGGGGCACAATTCAGAGTTAGATAAACAAACCTTGATTATGCAGGGTCTCTGGTTTATGAGGTATGCCCCTCCCTTCCTTAGCAGTATCCCTCCAATGCCAATCTCTCCTCTTCCCCTAAACAGTGTTCCACGACTGCCAGTCACTTTCTTACAGCACTATAAGTTTTCAATTTCAGCTCATTTGTGAGAAGAAATCGAACTCTGTTCTTTGCTTCTGTGATGCATCACTGAAAATGACCTACCTCTTATCCATCAAACGTTCTGCAAAATCTTTTTATCTGTCCATTTTTATGGGTGCATAATATTCCACTGTGTATTTACCACATTTATTTTATCCATTCCAGCTTTGATGGGCAACAAGTTTGGTACCATGTTTTTTTACAGTTGTTATTAGAGCTGCAAAAAACATACTGATACGGGTATCAATTTGGTAAAATGATTAGAATTCCTCCAGGTATATACTCTAACGCGGAATTACTGAGTCAAATTGCAGGTTAATATCTTGTCCCATTAGAAATCACCACATTGTTTTCCAAAGTTGTTGTTGCTTTACTTTTCAGTCAACAGGCAGTGTAGAGCATTTATTTTTTCCCAAATCCTTAACTGCCTCTTTTATTGTGTGTTTTATTAATGATGGCCAGTCTTACAGGGGGTATGTGGTATTTCAAATTGGTCCTATTTGCATTTCTGTGATGGTGAGTTAGGCAGAGCAATTTTCATGTTTCTCCTGGCTGCCCGTATCCCTTCTTATAAAAAGTGTCCAATCACTTTTTTTGCATACTTTTCAAAGGGAAAGTTTGTCTGATTTTTCTGAGTGTTTGTGTTTCTTGTAGATCCTAGGTGGTATGCTTTTTTATAGATATATACTTCGAGAATCCTTTTTCCCATTCTGTTGACTGAATCCCTGCTTTTTTGATAGTCTCTTTTGTATTGAAGAAGTATATTAATCTGATGAGATCACACTTGCCTTTCTTACTTTCTACGGCATGGGTATTTAGGGTTCAGAATAGGAATTAGTTTCTGGATCCAGTTTCCATAATGGTGTCTCCTGTGCTTTCCAAGATTATTATAATGTGGTGTTTTACTTTTAGGTCTTTGAACCATTTAGAGTTAATGTGTATGGTGATAGTTAGGGGTCCTGTTTCATCCTTGTGCAAGTGTTCAGCCTTTTCCCAGCACCATTTACTGAAAATGTTTTCCTTTACCCAGTGGTTCCTGGATGTTTTTCTCCGAGATGTGTTGGTTGAGAATTTGAGGATTTCATTCTCTGTCCTGATCTATAGGCGTATGAACCTATTTTTGTACCAATACCAGGCTGTGTTGATTACTGTAAACATATAGTAAAATTTGAAGTCTCGAAGAGTGATAGCTCCTGCTTTGTTTCTATTGATAAGATACTTTTGGATAACTTGATTGTTAAGTTTCAGATGAATTCTTTTTTTTTTTTTTGAGTTGGAGTCTCATTCTGTTGCCCAGTCTGGGGTGCAATAGCTGCTCACGGCCACCGCAGCCTCGAACTGCTGGGCTCCAGCAATCCTTCCACCTCAGTCTTCCCTGCAGTCTGATTCACAGGCATGCGCTACCACGCCCGACTGATTTTTTCATTTATTGTAGAGATGATGTCTCTCTGCCCAGGTGGATCTCGAACCCGCGGGTTCAGGCAATTGACTTTCCTCAGCCTCCCAAAGGAGCAGGATTACAGGCTGAGCCATCTAACCAGGCTCATATGAATTCTTAATTGTAATTTCTAGGTCTGAGAAGACTGATATTCACTTAATGGTGATTTCACTGAATTTGTAGATTGCCTAAAGGCTAATTTTTAAATTAAAGAAGTAAGCAAAGTCAGGGAAACAAGCATGTCAAATTGTCATTTATGACATCAGCCTCAGAACTTTGACATCATACAGGGAGGGACCTTGACTACTGAGCAATCCTTAGGCTTCAAGTGATTGTATTCAGTGCTCTGTCAAATGCGGGAGACATGGTGAATTTCATTCTCAAGGAGTGAAGAAAACCATGTTTTCACACCTATCCCAAAACTTCTCAAGGGATAAGTGACCATTCAAGAATCCACTAAACGATGTAGTCTTTTTTTTTTTTTGAAAAGCAATATTTATTGAGAGGACAGAGAAACTTCCACACTGGGAGGGGACCTGAGGGGGTTGCCCAAGAGGTAGTCTTTTATTATTATGGTCACCGAATATTATTGGAGCTTGGTTATAACACAACCACATACTATTTTAGCGCTTTCTTTAGTTTACAAATTTTGGATGTTTTTACTAGTATGTAACAGCCTTTGAGCCATTTCTCTAACAGAACTTGAACACCGCTTTAGGTAAGACCATAGTCAGATTTCCGGAATTTTCAATTATCTAAATTTTTATACTCATGAGGAGCTAAAATACTTACTGCTTTGTAAATCTCCATGTTATTTTGGTTTATGTATATTGGGCCCCAAAATCGTCTTTTTTCTGTGTGCATGATTTTAAATGCTTGGTGATTAAAAGTGTAAGATTAATCGGATACTTTGCTGCAGAGTACAGCATTATATCTTAGGTAGAGAAAATACTAGGGGATTCAATGGAAATAGTCTTTTAAAAGTACAAATTGTGTTAAAATATAAAGAAAATGTGATTTTATATTTTCTTCAACTATATAAGTGAAACTTTTCTCTAAGGATTGCGCATCTGTAATATTTAATCAAAATTAACAGTCAGAAAATACAGATTTCACCAAGAAAATGTACACAAATTTTAAGAATTGAAAAAGCTGTATTAAATTAATAATACTGCTTTATTTTCTAAATTTTTAAAGATTTATTATACACTCTGCCTTCTGAATAGCACTTAGGTACACTAAATATCTAGGTTCAGTTATCTAAGAATGATATATATCTGGAATCTCAACAAGTTTCAATTTAGGCAGAATAAAACATTCAGAATTTATGTGAGAAACTCTGTAGTTGTCAATTTTAAAGGCAGAATTATACCACGTACACTAACATATTAAAAGGATAAGGAGTTATCATTGGAGTGTTATACACTTCGTAAGAAATCAATCCCTGCTTGATGAACATTTCTAGACCAAACATGAATTGTTACCATT
>NW_007145351.1:0-4568 GCF_000164805.1 Carlito syrichta
GATCACATGTATCCAAAAATTCTACAGGGACAAGTAACAATTCAAGAATATTCTAAACGATGGAGTCTTTTTTTTTCTTTAAGCAGTCTTTATTGAGAGGACCAAGAAACACCCAAACGAGGAGGGGACCTGAGGGGGTTGCCCACGACGTAGTCTTTTAATTTTATCATCACGGAGTCCTGTTGGAGCTTGGTTGTAGCATAAGCAAATCGTATTTTAGCACTTTCCTTAGTTTAGAAACTTTTGTATGTTTTTAGTATTGTGTAACAGAGGTTGAGCAGTTTTTCCTACAGAATTTTAACATTGTTTTTTTAAGATTGTAATCATTTTTCCAGAGTGTTCAATTATCTAAATTTTTATACTAATGTAGAGCCCAAATACTTACTACCTTTTAAATCGCCATGTCATTTTGCTTTATGTATTTATTTGGCCCCATATTCTCTTTTTTCTCAGTGCCTCATTTTAAATGTTTGGTGACTAAAAGTATCAGATTAATCGGATACTTTGTTGCAGAGTACAGCCTTATAACTTAGGTAGAGAAAATACTAGGTTATTCAATAGAAATACTCTTTTAAAAATATAAATTGGGTTAAAATATAAAGGGAATGTGATTGTATATTTGCTTCAAATATATAAGGGAAACTTTTCGCTAAGGATTTCCCATCTGTAACATTTCATCAAAATTAACAAGCAGAAAATACACAGTGCTCCAAGAAAATGTACACAGTTTTTAAATGGAGCCGGGCTCAGTGGCTTAGTCTGTAATCCTGCACCTTTGGGAGGCTGAGGTGAGTGGATTGCCTGTGCCGGCGGGTTCGAGACCCGCCTGGGCATCAAGATCTCATCTCTACAATGAATCAAAAATCAGCCAGGTGTGGTAGCACATGCCTATAGTTTCAGCTACTTGGAAGGCTGAGGCGGAAGGATTAACGGTGCCTAGCAGGTGGAGACTGTGAATGCCGTGAGCGGTCACTGCACTCCATTCTGAGCGGCAGAGTGAGACTCCAATTCAAAAAATTTTAAGAATGGTAAAAGTTGCATTAAATTATGATACTGTTTTATTTTCTAAAATTTTTAAGATTTATTATGCATTCTGTCTTCTGAATGCACTTAGGTACACTGAATCTCAAGGTTCAACCATCTAAGAATGATATAGATATGGAATCTCAACAAGTTTCAATTTATGCAAAATAAAACATGCAGAATTTATATGAGAAACACTGTAATTGTCAATTTTGAAGGCAGAATTATACCTTGTATACTAACATATTAAAAGGAAAAGGAGTTATCTTAGAGTATTATACACTTCTTAATAAATCAATCCCTGCATAATGAATATTTTTTATACACAATTCTTAATTATAAACATTTTTAAAGTTAAAGAAATAGAATTAAAATATCAAGTCAGATGCATGTTTTACAGCTTTCATTTATTTATTTATTTATTTATTTTAATTTTTTAAAAATGTGGGGTACAATTCAGAGTTAGATAAACAAACCTTGATTATGCAGGGTCTCTGGTTTATGAGGTATGCCCCTCCCTTCCTTAGCAGTATCCCTCCAATGCCAATCTCTCCTCTTCCCCTAAACAGTGTTCCACGACTGCCAGTCACTTTCTTACAGCACTATAAGTTTTCAATTTCAGCTCATTTGTGAGAAGAAATGGAACTCTGTTCTTTGCTTCTGTGATGCATCACTGAAAATGACCTACCTCTTATCCATAAAACGTTCTGCAAAATCTTTTTATCTGTCCATTTTTATGGGTGCATAATATTCCACTGTGTATTTACCACATTTATTTTATCCATTCCAGCTTTGATGGGCAACATGTTTGGTACCATGCTTTTTTACAGTTGTTATTAGAGCTGCAAAAAACATACTGATACGGGTATCAATTTGGTAAAATGATTAGAATTCCTCCAGGTATATACTCTAACGCGGAATTACTGAGTCAAATTGCAGGTTAATATCTTGTCCCATTAGAAATCACCACATTGTTTTCCAAAGTTGTTGCTTTACTTTTCAGTCAACAGGCAGTGTAGAGCATTTATTTTTTCCCAAATCCTTAACTGCCTCTTTTATTGTGTGTTTTATTAATGATGGCCAGTCTTACAGGGGGTGTGTGGTATTTCAAATTGGTCCTATTTGCATTTCTGTGATGGTGAGTTAGGCAGAGCAATTCTCATGTTTCTTCTGGCTGCCCGTATCCCTTCTTATAAAAAGTGTCCAATCACGTTTTTTGCATACTTTTCAAAGGAAAAGTTTGTCTGATTTTTCTGAGTGTTTGTGTTTCTTGTAGATCCTAGGTGTTATGCTTTTTTATGGATATATACTTGGAGAATCCTTTTTCCCATTCTGTTGACTGATTCCCTGCTTTTCTGATAGTCTCTTTTGTATTGCAGAAGTATATTAATCTGATGAGATCACACTTGCCTTTCTTACTTTCTACGGCATGGGTATTTAGGGTTCAGAATAGGAATTAGTTTCTGGATCCAGTTTCCATAATGGTGTCTCCTGTGCTTTCCAAGATTATTATAATGTGGTGTTTTACTTTTAGGTCTTTGAACCATTTAGAGTTAATGTGTATGGTGATAGTTAGGGGTCCTGTTTCATGCTTGTGCAAGTGTTCAGCCTTTTCCCAGCACCATTTACTGAAAATGTTTTCCTTTACCCAGTGGTTCCTGGATGTTTTTCTCCAAGATGTGTTGGTTGAGAATTTGAGGATTTCATTCTCTGTCCTGATCCATAGGCGTATGACCCTATTTTTGTACCAATACCAGGCTGTGTTGATTACTTTAAACATATAGTAAAATTTGAAGTCTCGAACAGTGATAGCTCCTGCTTTGTTTCTATTGATAAGATTCTTTTGGATAACTTGATTGTTAAGTTTCATATGAATTCTTTTTTTTTTTTTTGAGTTGGAGTCTCATTCTGTTGCCCAGTCTGGGGTGTAATAGCTGCTCACGGCCACCGCAGCCTCGAACTGCTGGGCTCCAGCAATCCTTTCGCCTCAGTCTTCCCTGCAGTATGATTCACAGGCATGCGCTACCACGCCCGACTGATTTTTTCATTTATTGTAGAGATGATGTTTCTCTGCCCAGGTGGATCTGGAACCCGCGGGTTCAGGCAATTGACTTTCCTCAGCCTCCCAAAGGAGCAGGATTACAGGCTGAGCCATCTAACCAGGCTCATATGAATTCTTAATTGTAATTTCTAGTTCTGAGAAGACTGATATTCACTTAATGGTGATTTCACTGAATTTGTAGATTGCCTAAAGGCTAATTTTTAAATTAAAGAAGTAAGCAAAGTCAGGGAAACAAGCATGTCAAATTGTCATTTATGACATCAGCCTCAGAACTTTGACATCATACAGGGAGGGACCTTGACTACTGAGCAATCCTTAGGCTTCAAGTGATTGTATTCAGTGCTCTGTCAAATGCGGGAGACATGGTGAATTTCATTCTCAAGGAGTGAAGAAAACCATGTTTTCACACCTATCCAAAAACTTCTCAAGGGATAAGTGACCATTCAAGAATCCACTAAACGACGTAGTCTTTTTTTTTTTGAAAAGCAATATTTATTGAGAGGACAGAGAAACTTCCACACTGGGAGGGGACCTGAGGGGGTTGCCCAAGAGGTAGTCTTTTATTATTATGGTCACCGAATATTATTGGAGCTTGGTTATAACACAACCACATACTATTTTAGCGCTTTCTTTAGTTTACAAATTTTGGATGTTTTTACTAGTATGTAACAGCCTTTGAGCCATTTCTCTAACAGAACTTGAACACCGCTTTAGGTAAGACCATAGTCAGATTTCCGGAATTTTCAATTATCTAAATTTTTATACTCATGAGGAGCTAAAATACTTACTGCTTTGTAAATCTCCATGTTATTTTGGCTTATGTATATTGGGCCCCAAATCGTCTTTTTCTGTGTGCATGATTTTAAATGCTTGGTGATTAAAAGTGTAAGATTAATCAGATACTTTGCTGCAGAGTACAGCATTATATCTTAGGTAGAGAAAATACTAGGGGATTCAATGGAAATAGTCTTTTAAAAGTACAAATTGTGTTAAAATATAAAGAAAATGTGATTTTATATTTCTCTTCAACTATATAAGTGAAACTTTTCTCTAAGGATTGCGCATCTGTAATATTTAATCAAAATTAACAGTCAGAAAATACTGATTTCACCAAGAAAATGTATACAAATTTTAAGAATTGAAAAAGCTGTATTAAATTAATAATACTGCTTTATTTTCTAAATTTTTAAAGATTTATTATACGCTCTGCCTTCTGAATAGCACTTAGGTACACTAAATATCTAGGTTCAGTTATCTAAGAATGATATATATCTGGAATCTCAACAAGTTTCAATTTAGTCAGAATAAAACATTCAGAATTTATGTGAGAAACTCTGTCGTTGTCAATTTTAAAGGCAAAATTATACCACGTACACTAACATATTAAAAGGATAAGGAGTTATCATTGGAGTGTTATACACTTCGTAAGAAATCAATCCCTGCTTGATGAACATTTCTAGACCAAACATGAATTGTTACCATT
>NW_007145352.1:0-702 GCF_000164805.1 Carlito syrichta
ATAAAGACTGATAACTGAAAGGGGGCGTCCATTCCCTTGAGGGCACCCGCCTTCTCACCTGGACTTATCCTTTTTTTCCTTTTCTCTCTAATAAGTTGCACTTGACACCTCTCTCTGCGACTCCCTCCGAAATTCCTTTGTGCTGGAGCCAAGGACGCACAGGACAAGCGCACATCAGGCCGGTGGCAGGAAAACCACAGGCTTTCGTGGTCCTGATGTCCTGACTTGGGACCAGAGTGGGGCGGCGCCGGCGGCACGTCCACCGGCTGCAGGGCGCGGTCAGGAGGTCGCAGCCCCGCTCCTGTCCGAGTTTCACTGACGCTGGGCTCCTCTCCCAGAGCCGGCGAGTGACCACTGGTGGCAACACTTACTGCCTAGGAGAGCAGGTCTCAGTCTCCGGCGGCGCGTCCGTTTTCCGTCTGGCCCGGCGCTTGCTGGGTCCTAGCGCCGCCGGATTCCTGACTGCGTGGGTCCTGGCTAGGCACCGCTCCGTACACTGGTCGCGGTTTCTCATCAGCACATTCGCTACAGTACATACCTAATGGTTTTCCGGTGGCGGCAGCGCTTCCTGAGCCCATCCCGATCTCTCCATGTGGTCTCTTTCTCCATCCTGGGACCTAGAGTGCCGGTGTCACGGGTGCACAGTACAGGGCGCTCCCGTCATCTCTTTGTCTAGCTATTCCAAGCCGGCAGCTTTCTGGT
>NW_007145353.1:0-601 GCF_000164805.1 Carlito syrichta
CTGTGTGCCTCAGGCGGTCCTCCTGCCTCAGACCCTGAGCAACCAGGACTCCGAGGGCCACCACAACTGTTTCAATTTGGAGACCTCTCATCAAGACGAGGTCTGTCCATGTTGCTTGGTCTGGTCTACGACCCCTGGTCTCAGGCTGCCTCATACCTCAGCCCCCAGGGCACAGCATTGACGGCCATGAGCCATGGAGCCCGGCCTGGACTTACATGTTCCGTCGGTGTCAGCGATGCAAAGGAACACCCCAGAACAAAGTCCACTGAATCCCATGTATCCGGGACCACAAGGACTACCATGCACAACTCCTGTGTTTGTGTTCTGGGGAGCAACGAGTTCTCGCTATGTGGCCCAGTCTGGTCTCGAAATTCCAGGCTTCAGCAGTTCCCACCTTGGCCTACCAAAACCTCAACCCAATTTTCTGCTGATCCACCATCTTTCAGGAACTCTAGGCCCACGCCTGGGGCCTCCTTCTCAAAAGATCTCTGTCTGTTCATGATGATCTCAACTCCATAAACAAATGTATGCTCTTCTTTTTTATCCTTTTTTCCTTTTTTTCTTTGAGTCAGAGTCTCACTCTGATGCCCAGGCTGGGGGG
>NW_007145354.1:0-938 GCF_000164805.1 Carlito syrichta
TGTGCAATTCATAGAGACCCCATCTCTGTACCCGTCAAACAGTGGGTTTGGGGTCGAGGTGCCATTTCCCGGCCATTCCACAGGCTGGGATAGGAGGATCACCAGAGACTAAGTTTTCGAGGCTGGAGATGAACAACAGTCATGTCCCTGGGCCCAAGCCTAGGTCACAGAGACAGAGCCTATCTCCAAAAACATCAGAATTGAACACATATTCTGAACTGCACGAGGGGTGTTCACAGGGCGACTGGCTTTAGAGCCATGAAAATGAGATTCAGGGGGAAGAATTGTCCCAGGGTGGGGGATGTGTCCCTGGCCTTTCTTGGAGGAAGGTCCTTGTTTCCAATCTGATGGTTGGCCTGCCTGTGGCACATTTCTCACTTCAGAGAGGATAGCCGGCAAGAACCTGGCCAAGGAGCCTCGGGAACTCCCACATCAAAACTGGGGCAGCCATTTGGAGGGTTGGGGCCTGAATGTCTCGAGCTTGGGTGCCCTCACATGTGGGGGAGTGGGAAGGGAAGGACTGAGGGCAGAAAGTTTGCAGGAAAATGGAATTTCTTTCTTTCTCTCTCTCTCTCTTTCTCTCTCTGTCTTTCTTTCTTTCTTTCTTTCTTTTCTTTCCTCACTAGGTTGCCCAGACTGCTCTCAAACCACAAAACCCAGGCCATACTCTCAGCTTGGGCCTCCAAAATTGCTGCAATCACAGGCTTTCCATTTAATAGACATCCTGGTCTTCATTCCTGGTCTTTAACTCTGGGCATTGTCTGATCCTCCTGACAGTGCCTGCTCTCACCAAGGTTTTCTGGGTTTAGCTTGAGGTTGAGGTGGGGTTTTGTTATGGTGTCCAGCCTGCTCTCAGCTCCCGATCTACAGGCATCTTCCTGTCTCAGGCTCCCTGTGTGCCAAGGAGGCAGGTGTGAGTCACCTGGCCAGCCCTCCCA
>NW_007145355.1:0-871 GCF_000164805.1 Carlito syrichta
TTCAGCTAGTTAAGTCAGATGACTTGCTAGGAAGCTAACTAGTTAAGCCAGCTAGTTATGTCAACTATCTAGCTAGTTAAGTCAGCTAGTTAAGTCAGCTAGCTATATGATAACTAGCTAGGTAAAACAGTTAGTTAAATCAGCTGGTTATCTAGGGAGCTAGCTAGTTAAGTCAGTTAGTTAAGTCAGCTGGCTAGCTAGTTAATTCAGTTAGTTTTCAGCTGGCTAGCCAGCTGGCTAGCTAGTTAAGTCAACTAGTTAAGTCAGCTGGCTGGCATGCAGGTTAGCTAGGTAGTTAGGTAGTTAAGTCAGATGGCAAGCCAGCGGGCTATGTATGTAGGTAGCTAGTTAAGTCAGGTGGCTAGCCATCAGGCATCTACTTATGGCATCTAGTTTATTCAGCTGGCTATCCAGGTGTCGAGCTAGGTAGCTAGCTTGTTAAGTGTGCTGGCTATACAGCTGGCTACCTCGTTAGTCAGCTAGTTAAGTCAGCTGGCTAGCCTACTGGCTAGCTAAGTAGCTCGGCAATTAAATCAGCTTGCTAGTCAGCTAGCTAGCTATTTAATTTAGCTAATTAAGTCAGCTGGCAAGCCAACATGCTAGCTAGTTAGATAGCTAGTTATGTCAGCTGTCTAGCCAGCTGGCTAGATACTTAAGTAATGAAGTTAAGTCAGCTGACTAGCCCGCTGGCTACCTAGGTAGCTTGCTATTTAAGTCAGCTGGCTAGACAGCTGGCTAGCTAGATAAGTCACCTAGAAATTCAGCTGGATAGCCAGCTGGATAGCTATGAAGCAAGCTAGTTAGTTCAACTGGCTAGAAAGCTGATCATCTAGTTAAGTCAGCTAGTTAATTCAGTTGTTTAGTTGACTGG
>NW_007145356.1:0-730 GCF_000164805.1 Carlito syrichta
CTAACCAGCTCACTTAACTTGCTGACTTAACTAGCTAGCCAGCCGGCTACCCAGTTGACTTAATTAGCCAGCTACTATATAGACAAGTGGGTAGTCAACTGATTTAACTAGCTGACTTCACCAGTTAGAAAGCTGGCTAGCCAGTTGACTTATTTCACTAGTAACCTAGCTAGCCAGATTTCTAGCCACTTGAATTAACTAGTTGAATTAGGCAACTAGCCAGTTGGTTAGCCAGCTGACACAACTAGTTGACTTAACTCATTAGCCAGCTGACTTAATTAACTGAAAACAATAGGTAGCCAGGTGACTATCCGGCTGACTTAACTAGCTAGCTACCTATGTATTCCACTGGCTTTCCTGTTGACTTAACTACCTAACTACCTAGCTCACCAGCTGACTAGTGAGCTGCCTTAACTAGGTGTCTTAACTAGCTAGGCAGCTGGCTAGCCAGCTGAATTAACTAGCTAGTTACCCAGCTAGGCAGCTGGCTCAACAGGTGATTTAACTAGCTTACTTAACTAGCTGGCCAGCTGACTTAACTAGCTGACTTAACTAGGTAGCTACCTAGCTAGCCAGCTGACTATACAAGGTGAAATAACAAGCTAGCTATCTAGCTAGCTAGCCAAATTAACTAGCTGACTTAGAGAGCTAGCTAGTTGACATAAATAGCTGACTTAACTAGCTAACTAACTAGCCAGGTAACTTAACAAGCTGAAATAACTAGATAGAT
>NW_007145357.1:0-1158 GCF_000164805.1 Carlito syrichta
TTTTCAGTCCATCAACAGAAAAATATATCAACAAGTTGTCATATATTAACTTAATGGATTGACTCAGATATGAAATATTTAAGAAATTTGATATAGGAAATTGCAGTAATGAACAGCAAAAATAGCAAAAGTAACCTCTTAGAATAAAAAAAAAGCCAAAAATTAATTTTCCCATTTATACAAATTTCAGTACAGGAAAAAAGTATCTGTAGTAACAGAAATAACAACATTTCCTCACATGGGAGATGACTATAAGTCATTAAGAGATCATTGTTGGGGTGATGAACTTGTTCCTCTTTCTTTCTTTCTTTCTTTTTTTTTTTTGGACATGGAGTCTCACTCTGTCACCCAGACTGGAGTTCAGTGGTCACTCTCGGCCACCGCAGCCTCAACCTGCTGGGCTCCGGCAATCCTTCCTCCTCAGCCTTCCAAGTATCTGGAATTACAGGCATGTGCTACCACGCCCGGTTGATTTTTTTATTTATTGTAGAGATGAGGTCTCACTGCCCAGGCGGGTCTCAAATCCGCGGGTTCAGGCAATCCACTCACCTCAGCCTCCCAAAGGCACAAGATTACAGGTTGAGCCACCAAGCTCGGCTTCCTCTTTCTAGTTTAGATGTTGATGGCAAGTGTGTTCACATTTGACAAAATTCTTTAAAAGTACATTGAAAATTTGTGCATATTTGCTTATATGTAAATTTCATTACCTAAAGTAAATTAATAATCAAGGAGAATATTTTAAAATAAAGTGAATAATTAATATTAAAATCAAATTCAAACTATTAATATTAATGTTCCAAAAATTAATACAACACATTCACAATACCTCTTTAAAATTAAATCCCAGAAATCAGAAAGATCATTGTGACTACTGATAAAAAAATATTAACATACATGTATATCAGAAAAAAACACGTCAAGAAATGTATGAAGGATATTGCATTTTTTGTTATCCAGCATTAATAAACTAGTGAAACAATATTTTAACCTGTTTC
This sequence comes from Carlito syrichta, assembly GCF_000164805.1. Taxonomy (NCBI): domain Eukaryota; kingdom Metazoa; phylum Chordata; class Mammalia; order Primates; family Tarsiidae; genus Carlito; species Carlito syrichta. The sequence continues at coordinate 996 of NW_007145357.1, forward strand.
ATTGATACTCATTATAAAGTCTTGTGTAAAAACTTAACTGGGAACAAACATTGAGAAATAATAATGTTTGAGACTATGTGTTCTGAACTTGAATATTTTTCAAATATTTTGTCCAACTATTAAATCTTAAATTTCTAATAGTACTCTGGATAATAGTACCCTG
>NW_007145358.1:0-720 GCF_000164805.1 Carlito syrichta
GGAACAGTCAACACAGAGAAGGGTCCGTCACTGGGGGCCTGATCACCAAGGAAGACCAATCAGCGTGACATTCACCACAGAGGAGAACAAGTCACTGAGTGACCCATCACAGAGGAGGGCCAATCACTAAGATATCTATCACAGAAGAGGGCCAGTCACTGGAATGTCCATCATTGTGGAGGATCATTCACTGTGGCACACGACACAGATGAGAGTTTGTCACTAGGGAACCGATTAGTAGAGCATCAGTCACTAGGGTTCCAATCAGAGGAGGGCCTGTTACTGGGTTAGTCATCGCAGAGGAGGCAAAATTAAAGTGGTACTCTTTACAGAGGAGGATTAATCACTGTGATAGTTTATATTGAAGAAGACCACTCACCAGGGCACCCATTAAAGAGGACATCCAATAACTGGAGTATTTGACAGATGGGAGGCAGTCACTGTGACTCTCATCACAGATTAGAATGTCACTTGGGCACCCATCACAGAGGAATGATAGTAACTGTTGTACCTTATTTGGATGAAGAACAGTCACTGGGGCACTGATCACAAAGGAGTTCCAGTCAATGGAACACCTATTATGGAGGAGGCCCAGGCATTAGGACACCCAGGAACCGATTAGAGATGAAGGCTAGTCACTGGGGCACTCATGTAGCAGGAGATTCAGTAGGAAGGACAACCCTCATAGAAGAGGACTAATCACTGTGGCACCTATTGCAG
>NW_007145359.1:0-741 GCF_000164805.1 Carlito syrichta
TTCCAGCTTGTTCCCCAATACAATTTTATCCTGGTGCTGATGGAGTGGATCTAGCTCACTGGGAAACCTTGCATTATAAATTGGTAAGAGAGTTATGAGAGGCAAGCTCAAAGTATGGCCCTCTTGCACCTTGTACAATTACTCTTTTAGATCAATTTGCCTCTCGATGCATGACTCTCACAGATTGGCAGCAATTAACCCAAAGCTGTTTGTCCAGAGGTGCTTATTTGCTGTGGAATACCGAGTATGAGGACCAAGTTAGAATTCAGATAGACCAGAATTTAATAGACCTGCTGGGTCATTCATTATTTATCATGATATGCTCTCTGGGACTGGTATGTGTACCCAAATGGCTAATCAAATTTCTCTACCCAAAGATGTTTTGCTTCAGATAAATCATTGTGCTGTCACCGCATGGAAAAAATTACCGACAGACACTGCTCAGACTTCTTCTTTATCTGATGTAAAACAAAAGGCCAAGGAAAGTTATGAGGATTTTGTTTCCAGACTCACTGTGGCTATTAATCCGTTAATTACTAATGAAGAAGCAGCAGAAATTCTTCTCAAACAATTGGCCTTTGAAAATGCTAATAATACTTAGACCCATACGCAAAATCGGACGGGTTACTGATTTTATATGTCAGTGCATGGACGTAAGCTCAGCTATTATGCAAGGGATGGCTTTCACTGCACCATTGAAGGGAGAACCTTTTCACAGATCGTTCAAGGTATGCAGGTAAA
>NW_007145360.1:0-789 GCF_000164805.1 Carlito syrichta
GTTACCTCTTACTGCACCTCTTTGTAAGGATTTCCTTTAACAGTTGAGAATACTGAAATAAAGCCTGAACTTAGTTACACTTTTCCTTTTCTTATAGGAATGCAGAGAGCTTGAGCAATAATAAACAAAAGTATATAAGTAATGTGTAAGTAATATAAGTAAAATAATTAATGTAAGTAATAGAAGCAAAAGTATATAAGTAATGTGTGAGTAATATAAGTAAAATAAATAATGTAAATAACATAAGCAAAAGTATATAAGTAATGTGTAAGTAATATAAGCAAAATAAGTAATATAAGCAATATAATCAATATATATAAGGAATATATGTAAGCAATATAAGCAATATATAAATAATATAAGTAATATATATAAGCAATATAAACAATATATAATATAAGTATTATAAGTAATACATAAACAATATATAAGTAATATAAGTAAAAGTATATAAGTATTAAGCAAAAGAATATCTCATTACAGTCTTGCTTTAACTATAGTCAAGTCGGGCACATTAACAGATTGTCCAGTGAAGTAAGGTATGGCCACCTTACACAGCATACCATCACCACTTACTGGGGCTACTCGACCAAAAAGCTTATGTCCCAAATGCCAAAAAGACTTTAATTGGGCTAGAAAACGCCTATCTAAATTTCACAAAAACAGCACTCCTTTAAATCAACAACAAACCAAATCCGGCTCAGGAAAACTTCCAGAGGGGACAGCCCCAGCCCCAGATAACAATAGAGACAGCAACCACCATGAACTCGTTCGTTCCTTCTGCTCCAT
>NW_007145361.1:0-704 GCF_000164805.1 Carlito syrichta
ATTTGAGAGCAGCCTGAGCAACCTAGGGAGGAAAGAAAAGATAGAAAGAAAGAAAGAACGTAAGAAAGAAAGAAAACAAGCAAGCAAGCAAGAAATAAATCAATTCTCCTGCAGGCCTTCTGCCCTCATTCCTTCCCCCCCCCCAAGTCCGCATGTGAGGGTCCCCCAAACTCTGCACCTTACAGCCCTAATCCAACCTCCAGTGGCTGTCCACACTTTGGTGTGGGAGTTCTCAAGCTCCCTGGCCGGGTTCCTGCCAGCTATCCTATCCGAGTTTAGAAATGTGCCCCAGCAGGTCGACCCTCTGACTTGGCAATGAGGACCTTCTGCCAAGAAAGGGCAGGGATAAATCCCTCACCTGGGGACATTTCTTCCTCCACAATCCCATTATTTCTGATCTAAAGCCAGTCGCCCTGTGAACACACCACATGCAGTTTAGAATCTGCATATGATTCTGATGATTTTGGAGATAGGGTCTTAGTCTGTGGCCCACCATGGTGCCCATGGTCATGACCATGTTTCATTGTCAGGTTCAAATTCACGGGCTCCAGTGATCCTCCCATCTCAGCCTCCGGAGTGTCTGGGATGATGGGACACTTGTTCCTAGATGCTCTTTAGATGGATGTGGAGGCAGGGTCTACATGCTGGCCTTGGGATCCTGGGCTCCAGCCATCCTCCCACCTCGGCTTTACAGAGTGCTGGGA
>NW_007145362.1:0-582 GCF_000164805.1 Carlito syrichta
TGGTAGCGCATGCCTGTAATTCCAGCTACTCGGAAGGCTGAGGGGGAAGGATCGCCAGAGTCCAGCAGGTCGAGGCTGCGGCACTGCACTCCAGTCTGGGTGACAGAGTGAGACTCCAATTCAAAAAAAAAAAAAAAAATTCTACCTGAGGAAAAAATAGGTAAACATTTCCTCAGTAGAGCCTTCTCCAGGTCTGCCCCCATTCCCTCTCAGGACTAATCAGATGAACCAAAGTTTTGGGTAGCTGCTCCCAGTGACTCTTCTTCTTCTCCTTCTCCTTCTCCTTCTCCTTCCCCTTCCCCTTCCCCTTCTTCTTCTCTTCCTCCTCCTCCTCCTTCTTCTTCTTCGTTTGAATCTCATGTTGTAGCCCAGACGAGTGCAATGGCATGCTCCCAGCCACCGCAGCCTCGACCTGCTGGGCTTCAGAGATCCTTCCGCCTCAGACTTCTGAGTAGCTGGAACTACAGGGATGTGTTACCACGCCTGGCTAATTTTTTCATTTATTGTAGAGATGAGGTCTCACCAATTTGCCCAGGTGGGTCTCAAACCCGCGGGCTCAGGCAATCCACTCACCTCAGCCTC
>NW_007145363.1:0-880 GCF_000164805.1 Carlito syrichta
CATACAAAATATGGAATGCTTCTAAAAGTTACAGATATATGAATGGAAATTGGACAAAAGAAGAAAGATAACTTAGAAACACTAGGAGAAATGTTAAAGTATACAATAAATGAATATATTCAAATAAATACTAGTTTTTTGATAACTCTAGATAGTAATATACATAAATATATACTAGAAAGACTAGAGGAGGGGAGTTTGGTGTCCCAAAATAGATAAATTTTCAACAATCAAAACAGAAAGTAAATGTTTAATAAGAATATATTAAGTGTTTAATAAGAATATAATTATATAAGCATATCTTTTTAAGTAAGGACACAACCACTGAAAATTAAGCAAATAGAAGGCTTAAAAATGATTGCTTCTTCGTATAGGTAACAATGAACAATGACTTGCTGGTTTTCATTACATGCTCACAACTAAGTAATTTTTAAAAATTATATATCTCAAAATACATACTTTTATGCTATGTTTTTATATTTGAAAAGTAAAATACCAAAGCCTTCACATTTTAAAAAAATGGACAAATGATACTAGAGAATTTTCCAGAGATAAGGGATAGAAGTGCCCAGCACCTGGAAATATTTATGTAACAGATTGTATCATCTTGAATCATTAAGGATTAAAGGAAAAAAATCAGGGATATGGACAGCCTTTTGTTAATTCCAGCTTATTTTCTTGCCTATGCTTCCTTTTCTTTCTTTTTCTTTTACTCAACAAACATTTCTCTTGAGCATCTAGCAGTGCCAGCCACCATTTAAGGAGATGGAAGATAATAGTGATCATAACCAAAATTTTTGTTCCCTGGACCTCATTCTAGCTGGGGGAAGCAGACAATATAACCACAGAATATAGAAAACATCAGGGTGTGGTGAGTTCT
>NW_007145364.1:0-589 GCF_000164805.1 Carlito syrichta
TTTAGTCACTGGGGCACATATTATATGAAGAGCCAGGAACTGGGATACATATCAAAGAAGAAGGCTATACACTGAGGCACTCATCAGAGAGGAGAACTGTCGGTGACCAGCACTGACCAAGGGTGGGTTAGGACCCGCACCAGAGAATCTGGACAGCGAGAAGAGACTACTCGGAGGCAGTTCTGGGAACAGTCTGATCAGTGTGATAATCACTGGGGGCATACAAGTTCCATGCTTTACAAACTATGCATCACAAGACCACCATGAGATCTGCAATTTCCAAGTAAACAATTCGAATTCCATGATGCCTGCCGTGCTTACATTAAGGTCACAGGTGCACAATTTCAATACAAATCATTCAAAGTGTTTTCCATAATGTTCAATGAACCATTCATATTATACTCTTTGTTCTATACCCTGATTAATACAAAAAAACTTTTCTAAGTTAACTCTAGGTTCAATCCAAGTTCACTGACTCCCAATATTTTTAATGATTAATATTATCAACTTAACACTATACTATAATCTATAAGTTTAGTTAAATGACTTAACTGTCAGTTATACTATTAACCTATTATGATTTAACGTA
>NW_007145365.1:0-3382 GCF_000164805.1 Carlito syrichta
CAAGTTCCATGCTTTACAAACTATGCATCACAAGACCACCATGAGATCTGCAATTTCCAAGTAAACAATTCGAATTCCATGATGCCTGCCGTGCTTACATTAAGGTCACAGGTGCACAATTTCAATACAAATCATTCAAAGTGTTTTCCATAATGTTCAATGAACCATTCATATTATACTCTTTGTTCTATACCCTGATTAATACAAAAAAACTTTTCTAAGTTAACTCTAGGTTCAATCCAAGTTCACTGACTCCCAATATTTTTAATGATTAATATTATCAACTTAACACTATACTATAATCTATAAGTTTAGTTAAATGACTTAACTGTCAGTTATACTATTAACCTATTATGATTTAACATAATGCCTTATAACTCAGTTAAAACTACAAAACTTTACTATAATTCATATGTTTCATATGTCTAAACTTTAATTTTTATATGATCTAGTGATTGGACTTTAATACTATGCTATATCCTATTAAGCTAATACCTCATCATTAATTCTTTTATAAATCGTATAGTAATTATTATATTTGAATAATGTAGCAAAGGAAACAAAACAGCAAGCATAGATTTACGCAGCTATGAGTGTATATGTATATATTTTATCCTAACAAGTCTACTCTAAAAATCAAATAGTAGCTGTCACACTCTTGAACAAGGAAATGCAGGGCTGCCAAGATGGCGGCCATGGGCTGAAGCAGACAGAGTTTCGGTAATTAACGAAACAAAAGAAAACGTTCTGCCTGGCTAGGGGCAGGGCGACAAAACTATTTGGTTTCTAATCTTAGCCCTAGGGGAAACAGCTTTTGGAAACAAGAGCTGACTACCCAGTCTACCAGGAAATAGAAGTTAAAAAATATCTAGAAAGAAGTAAAACTTTAGAAAGACAGAGAAAAATAATTCTGCTATGCACTTTCCATCAGGTGTATGGAGATTTACTTATAAGTTTTACTGCCATGTATGCACACTGGTCACTAATCACACGCCAATATTATAGGTATAAGTGATATCCTATGTCAGAGGTAATCTTCCAGATGGGCCTTTACAGGCCTCAGCCATGTAGCTATAGATGTTGGCTCCCAACAGAGAGTCAGTCAAAGGGTTACCCATCACAGAGGAAAGTTATAGGGCAGTCATCACAAAAGAGTACCTGTCACTAAGACACTCATCACAAAGGAAACCAGGCACTGAGGCACACATCCCAGATGAGGGCTCAGTCACTGGGGATCTGATCATCAAAGAGAGCAACTTACTGGGGCAGCCATCCCAAAGGAGGCATAAAGTATGCTGCCCTTCACAAAGGGGAATTGATCACTAAGGTTCCTATCATGCAAGGGTCCATCACTGAAGCACCTATCACAGAGGAGGGCCAGTCACTGAGGCACTCCTTACAGAGGATGACCAATAACTGTGGAACCCATTTTGAGGAGACCCAGTCACTGGATCAGCCATAACACCGGAGGACTAATCACTTGGAAACCCATCACAAGAGAGAGCCAGTCACTGAGGCACTCATTACAGGGGAGGTCTAATAACAGAGACATCTGCACCAAAGGAGTGTCAGTCAATGGAAGACCCATGGTTATTAGGGACATTCACTAAGCACAGTGGAGAGTCAGTTACATTGGCACCGATGACAAAGGAGTCTCAGTAACTGGAGCACCCATCTCAGAGGAGGGCTAGTCACTAGGGCACTCAACACAGAGGAAGACCAGGCACTGGGGCACCCATAAGAGAGAATATGCAGTTACTGAGGCATGCATCACAAAGGAGGATAGTCTCTAGCTCATTCATCACAGAGGAGGTCTAGGCACTGAGTTATCCATCAAAGAGGAGACACAGCAACTGGGACACCCACAAGAAAGTACTTATTAGGAACACATCACAGAGGAGGGTCAGTAACTAGGACACACAGCAAAGAAGAGGGCATGTAACTGGACCACGCATTTTAGAAGTGGAACAGTCACTGAGACAAATATTACAGAGGTGGGTTAGTCGCTTGGGCACCAAATTTGGAAGAGCAGCAGTCACTGGGTGTGTAATCATGGAGGCTCAGTCAAAGGAGCACCTGTTATGGAGCAAGTCCGATCGCTGGCACTTTCTTCACAGAGGAAAACCAGCCACTGGGGAGTTCATTGGGAGAAATAATCATAAACTGGTACTCTCATCAAAATCGAGGTCTAGAAATTGGCTCACCAAATTTGTAGGAGACATAGTTACTGGGATACTAGTAACGGGGATGCTAATTACTGGGACAGCCATCAAAGAGGGTGGCTTGTCATTGGGGCATCAATGCAAAGGAGGTGCCGCCACTGCAGCAGCTAATATAGAGGAGTGCCAATCATCGAGATGCCCATCAGACATGAGGGAAAGTCACTGGGCACCCATCATAGAAGAAGGCCAATTTCTGGGCCACCCATCACAGAGGAGGCATAGTCACTGTGTCACACCTTATAAAGGTCAGTCACTGAGACATCCATCAGAAAGGAGAGACAGTCATTAGTGCCCCAATTATGAAGGAGGGTCAGTAAACTGAACACCCATCACAAAGCAGGGATAGTTACTGGGGCACGAATTATGGAGGAGATTCTCTAACTGGGACAACTGTGACAGAGAAACCAGTCATTAGGGCACCAGTTTTGCAGGAGCACTAGTCACTGAAGCACGAATCACTGAGGCAGCACAATCACTGGGGCACTCATATTGAAGAAGGACTCATCACTCTCATTCACATTATGTAGGAAACCCATTTCACTGTGGCAGAGATCACAAAGGAAAGCTTTGTCACCTGTCGTACCCATCAAAGAAAAATGATAGATCATTAGAGTATTTTTCACAGAGGCGGAACAGTCACTGGGGCATGCACTAGAAAGGAGGATCAGTCAATGGGGTATCTAACACAGAAGAGAACCAGTCACTGGGAAATCCGTTAGAGAGGAGAGTCAGTCAGGGGGACCCATCACAGAGGAGTGCTAGTCACTGGGACAGCAATTATAGAGGAGGACCATTTACTGGAATACTCACCACTGAGTAGGATTAGTCACATGACACCCAATTTGAAGGAAGGTCAGTTACTAAGGCATTAACCACAGAGAAGTCCCATCCAATGGCCCAATATGAAGGAGGTCCAATCATTGGAACAGTCAACACAGAGAAGGGTCCATCACTGGGGGCCTGATCACCAAGGAGGACCAATCAGCGTGGCATTCACCACAGAGGAGAGCAAGTCACTGAGTGACCCATTACAGAGGAGGGCCAATCACTAAGATATCTATCAGAGAAGAGGGCCAGTCACTGGAATGTTCAACATTGTGGCGGATCATTCACTGTGGCACACGACACAGATGAGAGTTTGTCACTAGGGAACCGATTAG
>NW_007145366.1:0-535 GCF_000164805.1 Carlito syrichta
GAAAACACGACAGTAGGTCACCTATACGCTTAATAGGAGGAGCTATATTTGTCCTATTATTAATTAATTCAATTGCACTATCATTTATTATCCTAATTTATTATCCTAATTTATTATCCACATTTATGCACAATTGATGCACAGTGGCCTTGAAATGTGCCTTCTCTGACAATATCTGTCACCATTAATATAAAATATGTTAGTTAAAAGGCCTAGACATAAAAGTAAAGATAAGCTACACCACTGGGCACCAATGACTGTGTCTCCTCTATAATGGATGCCTCTGTTACAATCCTTTGTAATGGGTGTACTGGTAATTTATTATCCTAATTTATTATCCACATTTATTATCCTAATTTAACTAGCTGTTTACAAATTCAACATAGCTCTAATTCAAGCCCATGCATTCACATTCCTAGCTAGCCTTTACCTATACAATAATACTTAATAACCCTCCAAGAACATGCATGTCATATAGTCAACCCTAGCCATTGACAGTTAACAGGAGCTCATTTGGCCCTTGTTATGACTTCAG
>NW_007145367.1:0-2535 GCF_000164805.1 Carlito syrichta
TAAAGACAAGGTCTCACTATGTTGCCCAGGCTAGTCTTGAACTCGGGCTCAAGCAATCCTCCCAATTGGCCTCCCAAAGTGCTGGGATTACAAGCATGAGCCATCTGTCAGGCAGAAGTTCTATATGTTTAAAGGCCACAGTAAGATTATTATTTTCACATCTCTGCCTTAATTTTCTACAATGTTATTTCTATTGTAGTCACTAAATTTAAAGCAGAAGTAGCCTGAAGACATATTGCAAATAACTTCTGCCTGTCTGTTTTTCTTAAATGACTTTTCCAAAATGAGAAAATTAATGACAGTTTGTACCAAAACTCAAGTCTCTTTATTTTAATTAAAAGACAAGTTAATGTTTACAAGCAAAAGAAACCTCTCAGCTTCTTAGAGAGTAAGTAGCTTTCACTTGCAACTGATTTCCTGGTTTCTAAAATAACCAGGTTTCTGGTTTTTTTTCTCTCATGCCAATGAATGAAATACTGATCTGCATTTTTCTATCAGTTTACTCTATTAGCAAATGTCGAATCAGTGAATTTTTCAATTTAAAATTGTTTAATATACAATAGTCAGCCAGGCGCAGTGGTTCACGCCTGGAATCCCAGAACTTTGGGAGGCAGAAGCAAGATGATTGCCTGAGTCCAGGGGTTCGAGACCTGTCCAGGTAACTTGGCGAGACCTTATCTCTACAATAAATCAAAAAATTAGCAGGGTGTGGGGGAACACCCCTGTCGTTCCAGCTACTTGGAAGGCTGAGGCAGAAGGATCGCTTCAGCTCAGCAGGTCGAGGCTGCAGTGACAGTGAGTGTAACACTTCACTCCAGCCTGGGTAACAGAGTGAGACTCTGACACACACACAAAAAAATTTAACAGTCACCAAAGAAACAACACTTTAGAGGGAAGTTCTATCTGGCTTATCTAATAGTGAGCTTTTATAGGAGAGGATTATTGTGTAAAACAATCACAGAAAGTACAACTTCACAAGTAAGTCCTAAGAGTTTCATTCTTGAGGAACTTATTTTAACTTAGTATTGATATATTTACAGAAATCAAAAGTTGATGAACATTTATACTGCAAGTTAATTTCTACTTACTCTCTGCTGTGTGCAGTGGTTCACACCTATAATCCCAGAACTTTGGAAGATGGAGGTAAAAGAATTGTCTGAGCCCAGGGGTTTGAGACCAGCCTGAGAAACATGGTGAGACCTCATCTCTACAATAAATCAAAAAAATAGCTGTGTGTGGTGGCACACGCCTGTAGTTCCAGCTACTTGGAAGGCTGAGGCGGAAGGATTGCCTGAGCCCAGCAGGTTGAGGTTGTGGAAGTTGTGAGTGTGCCACTGCTCTCCAGCCTGGGCAACGGAATGAGACTCTGACTCAGGAAAAAAGAAAAAAAGAAGTCTACTCACTCTGAATCTGCTGTGACACTATTCAACGCACTAACAGGTCAACTCTATTTCAAGTTCTTGGGTCCCAGCACTCCACTCTGCCCTAAGTAAATTAAAAACAATTTTAAAGAAAAGCTGCTACTAGAAGGCTCTTAAACACATCCAAAAGTAAGCCTTATTAACACTGGTTATCTTATAGGAAACATAAATTTGACTTTTTACCTTATACCTCTTTTTAGAAGTGTTTAAATATTTTAACATGCACTGAATTTCCTCCATAATGAAAAACTAGGTAATAAAAAGATTCAAAAGGCAATGCATAATCCTTGATTGGACCCTGGACTGGACTGGGGGAAAGGGGAGAAGAGCTATGAAACATATTTTGGCAGCCAGGTGAGGTGGCTCATGCCTTTGGAAGTGGTGGTGAGGGATTACCTGAGTCCAGAGGTTTGAGACTAGCCTGGGCAAACTGGCAATACCTTGACTCTACAATAAATCAAAAAAATTAGCCCAGTGTAGTGGCACGTGCCTGTAGTTCCAGCTACTTGGGAGGCTGAGGTGGTAGAATTACCTGAACCCAGCAGGTCGAGGCTGTGGTGGCCATGAGTGTGCCACTGCATTCCAGCCGGGGCGACAGAGTGAGATTTTGACTCAAAAACAAAAAGATCTTTTGCAATAACTTGGAAAGTTTTAAAATTTAAATAACTATTGTATCAATGTCAAGCATTTTGTATATAATATTATTGTATCAATATTAAGTTTCATAGCAACTTTAGGGTATTATAATTTTATAAGAGAAAGTCCTTGGTTTTAAGAAATCCACTTAGAAGTATTTAGGATGAAATATCTTTGTCATAATGTCTGCAACTTATTTTCAAATGGTTTAAAAACACATTTTTTTTGAGTTGCCGTCTCACTCTGTCACCTAGGCTGGAGTGCAGTGGCACGCTCCCGGTCACTGCAACCTCGACCTGCTGTGCTCAGGAGATCCTTCCACCTCAGCCTTCCAAGTAGCTGGAACTACAGGCACGCACCACCATGCCCGCCTAATATTTTGCTTTATTGTAGAGATGAGGTCTCACCAAGTTGCCCAGGCTGATCTCGAACCCGTGGGCTCAGGCTATCCTCTCACCTCAGCTTCCCAAAGTGCTGG
>NW_007145368.1:0-3504 GCF_000164805.1 Carlito syrichta
CTGCATAGCTTACACATATTTTTTTCCCATTCTGTGGGTTGTCTCTCCTGTTCTGAAATCTTAAACTCTAAACTTCCGTACTCAGAATGCAGCTTCCATTTCCCTGTTTCTTTTATTCCCTGGACTTGTCACTTGACAACCCTAGGCTGTCCAGATCCCCTCCCTCTACCACTATACCTCTTAGTTGTTCTCTATTCCTTAAATAAGTACTTTTAAAAGTACAAACTATGTGCTACTCATATCTCCTATACTCTCAAAATAAAAATAGAGAGGCTAAAATTAGTTTTGTGCCTGAAATCATTCTTTTCAGGAACTCTAAGGATTCCTGCATAAAATTAAAAGGAGTGTTCTTTTCTTTCCTTTCTGATTCTAAGTGAATTGCAGCTTAGAAAACAAGTAGTATGAGTTTCAGGGTCAGTGAGAATTGCTGATTATGAGCATCCCTTGTTGATAAAAGCCCTCGAACATCTAGGCATAGAAGGAACAAACTTCAAAATAGTAGGGACCATCTACAAGAAACCCACAGACAATATATTGCTAAACAGACAGAAATTGGAACCATTTCCCCTGAAAACTGGAACAAGACAAGGATGCCCACTCACCCCTCCTGTTCAACATAGTGTTGGAAGTTCGAGCTAGAGCTCTCAGATAGAGGAAGAAATCAGGGATATCCAAATAGGAAAAGAGGAAGTTAAGTGATCCCTCTTTGCAGATGGCATGATTTTATAACTCAAAAACCCGAGAGAAACTGTCAAAAACCTCCTGGAACTGATAAAAGGCTTTGGGAAAGTCTCAGGTATAAAATAAATGTGCAAAAGACAGTTGCATTCCTATACACAAACAATAAACAAATGGAAACCCAAATAAAAAGCACAATCCCATTCACAATAGCCACAAAAAAAAAAAAGAAAAAAGCAATACCTTGGCATCTTCCTAATCAGAGAAGTGAAAGACCTTTAAAACTAAACCTATAAGACAATGCTCAAAGGTGACACAAACAAATGGAAAAATATTCCATGCTCATGAATAGGAAGAATCACCATTGTTAAGATGTCCATCCTACCCAAAGCAATCTACAGATTTAATGCAATACCCATTCAATTACTAGCAGCATTATTCTCAGACCTGGAAATGACAATACAGAAATTCATATGGAAGCAAACAATCATGATTAGTCAAAACAATCCTTAGCCAAAGAAACAAAGCAGGAGGTATCACACTTTCAGATTTTAAACTTTATTACAAAGCTACAATGATCAAAACAGTCTTGTATTGGTACAAGAACAGGCATACAAACCAATGGAACAGGATAGAAATTCCAAAAGCAAAAACCTCAATTTCTTAACAAACTCATCTTCAACAAAACCTCCACCATCAACTATTGGAGAGAGGAGAATCTATTCAGTAAATGGTACTGGGAAAACTGGCTGACCACATGCAGAAGATTGAAACAGGACCCCTACCTATCACCATACACAAAAATCAACTCTAAATTGATCAAAGACCTAAATGTAAAACCTAAAACTCTAAGAATCTTAGAAAATGCAGGAGACACCCTTATGGAAATTGGAACTGGCAACCAACTCCTGATCAATACCCCAAGTGCCCATGCCATAAGATATGAGATAGACAAGTGGAACCTCATCAAACCAAAAAACTTCCGCAACGCCAAAGAAACCATCCAGAGAGCAGGGAGACAGCCTGCAAAATGGGAAAAACTATTTGTCAACTGTGTATCTGACAAAGGCCTAGCATCTAGGATCTACAAGTCACTCAAATGTGCTGAAAAGAAAAAACAAACAGCTCCATTACAATGTGAGCAAAAGATATCATAAGAAGTCAAAAGAAGTCATATGAGCAGCCAACAGATACATGAAAAAATGCTCAGCCTCACTAACCATTAAAGGAATGCAAATTAAAACCACACTGAGATACCACCTAACTCCAGTCAGGATGGCCATCGTCAATAACTCAACACAAACAAACAAAAAAAAAACAGATGCTGGAGAGGATGCAGGGAAACGGGAACACATCTACACTGTTGGTAGGAGTGTAAACTAGTACAGTCTCTGTGGAAAACAGTGTGGCCATTCCTAAAAAGAGCTAAAAATCAACCATCCATACGACTCTGCAATCCCCCTGCTGGGAATATACCCAGAAGAACTCAAATCTATGAAAAAGATACCTGCACATGCATGTTTATTACAGCTTTATTCACAATAGCAACAAATGGAACCAGTCGTGCTGCCCATGGAAAGAGGACTGGATTAAAAATGTGGTACAAAGACATCATTGAACATTACACAGCTATAAACATGGACAAAATGATGAACATTGCAGCAACTTGAATGGACTTAGAGTCTATAATACTGAGTGATCTATCACAGAAACGAAGAACTGAGTGCCACATGTTGTCACTCATAAGTGGACCTTGAACAACTATCATACTTTAAGAAAGGGATTGGCAGTAGTGGGAAACTGCCAGGGAGGGTGGGCACACTTCATTAACAAGGGCACCTGCATAATGAACATTTGTTTACCTAAGCCTGAATTGTACCCCACATCTTTAAAATAAAAAATTTTTAAAAAGAAATTAAGCTTCAAAAAAGGATAATATATGAATGGTGGTTAAGAAATAAAAAGAATAGAATGAGAGGACAAATATATTCAAATTGAGTTAAAAAAAAATAAAGAAACTCTAATAGAAAAAACAACTTAGGAAGAGATAAAGGAAGAAAGTTTTCCAGGCATAAATACCATGAATTCACAGACAACAAAAGTATCATGCATAGTAACAGAAATTAGACTGACAACATAGTTACTCAATAGCAACAATAAAAGTCATAAGTGTTTGATCTATTAGCTTCACAATACTGTGTGACAACATATGTATTAACTTATAAATGTGTACAAACCAAGCTACTCTTTAAGAAAAAAGAGAAAACAAGACATCTTTGAGGTATAAAATGAGTCAGTTTAACACTTAATTGTACTACAGGAGCTTAAAAAAGAAAAACAGCAGTCCTGGGAGTCTCTCTATTTGGTATTCTAAAGAGGCTTGTTTCCCTTGTTATGTCTATTTTTCAAAGTTTTAAAACCTACTTTTATATTTTATTTTATTCTGCATTAAATCAAATCATATCCTATTCTGACATTGATGATGTACAGTAAGAAAAGGAAAATCATGCAGGAAAAAATAAAGATTAGGAAAGCTCATAATAAAAGTTAGCTCAAATTTAATCAGGGCATGGAATAAATAAATGAATAAAATAAACTAAGAAAAGTAGTACAATTATCATACTTGAAGTTTGATATTATGACAATTCAAAGTTCTTGAAGAAGAAAATAAAATGGATGAATCACAACAATTCTCAAATTCTAAGTAAAGTAATCTTCCTAGAACTAACAAAGATCAGACAGAGGAATGGACGGATTTCTTCAGTCCCAACAAATTGATACACTGAAACCAACACCAAGGTATATATAGAAAATATGAAATTCCAA
>NW_007145369.1:0-838 GCF_000164805.1 Carlito syrichta
TGCTGTTATGACAGTAACTCTTGGTGTGTACTATCATCGCGTCCTCCAGGGAGAGGCCTGGAGAAGGTTGCTTGACAGCCGATGTGTTGTCATCATTCTCTCTAGATTGCAGAGCTTCTAGACTGGATCTTGGTTTGTAACATCATTCCATTTATAGAGGCAACACCAGGCAAGCAAGATCTAACCATGTTGCTTTCAGGCTGTAGAGTGAGTATACAATGTCCAAGGAAAAAGATGGATGTCTTTGTTGAGTCGTGCCCATGACAGCCAGGAGGAGGCTTTGCTTGAGCCAAGGAACAGAATAATATCTCCCTTGTCAATTTACAAAATTCAGAATTCTCCACAATACACAATATCCTTCATAATCTGACTTCAGCCTATTTTTCTAGCCTTGCTGCCAGAGACAGAATCATACTCATTAACTCAGTTCCTCATTTTACCTTTGTGAAAATAAGGTTCTTAAATAATTTACCCCAGATCATTAAGCAAGTTTGGGAAATGGCCAGAACCAGAACTCTAGTCTCCCATGCTTTATAAGTCTGTTGTGTGTTTTACCATGAGCAATCTGGATTCTGCATGGGAAGCTTGTCTCTATGCATCCCAAATCACTGTTTCTGAACAATGGAGAAATATTGCATCAGCAATCACAAATACTGGGAGCAGGACCTGTTACTTTTCTTTTCCCCTCTGAGTAATTTCTGATTCCTGATTCTAGGAAAGAAATGGATAAACATTCCTTTATTTCCACTAAGAAAGTCATGCAGTGAAGACAGTGGTGAACGTGAAAGTTAACCTGTAAAATCAACAACTCTTTACATTAAAAAAATGCAGTGGGAGA
>NW_007145370.1:0-3308 GCF_000164805.1 Carlito syrichta
GAAGGTTGCTTGACAGCCGATGTTGTCATCATTCTCTCTAGATTGCAAAGCTTCTAGACTGGATCTTGGTTTGTAACATCATTCCATTTATAGAGGTAACACCAGGCAAGCAAGATCTAACCATGTTGTTTTCAGGTTGTACAGTGAGTATACAAGTCCAAGGAAAAAGATGGATGTCTTTGTTGAGTCGTGCCCATGACAGCCAGGAGGAGGCTTTGCTTGAGCCAAGGAACAGAATAATATCTCCCTTGTCAATTTACAAAATTCAGAATTCTTCACAATATACAATATCCTTCACAATCTGACTTCAGCCTATTTTTCTAACCTTGCTGCCAGAGACAGAATCATACTCATTAACTCAGTTCCTCATTTTACCTTTGTGAAAATAAGGTTCTTAAATAATTTACCCCAGATCATTAGGCAAGTTTGGGAAATGGCCAGAACCAGAACTCTAGTCTCCCATGCTTTATAAGTCTGTTGTGTGTTTTACCATGAGCAATCTGGATTCTGCATGGGAAGCTTGTCTCTATGCATCCCAAATCACTGTTTCTGAACAATGGAGAAATATTGCATCAGCAATCACAAATACTGGGAGCAGGACCTGTTACTTTTCTTTTCCCCTCTGAGTAATTTCTGATTCCTGATTCTAGGAAAGAAATGGATAAACATTCCTTTATTTCCACTAAGAAAGTCATGCAGTGAAGACAGTGGTGAACGTGAAAGTTAACCTGTAAAATCAACAACTCTTTACATTAAAAAAATGCAGTGGGAGAGTTCATCATCGCATCAGTGAATATGAGGTACTTAATGGCTTGCTCTCTTGTCTTAGCACCAATCTTCTGTATACATTTTGGGAACTGGTACAGAAGTGGAATGTATACTCAGAAGCCATGTGAATGATATCCTGGTTGAACACACTGTTTTCTACAGAGAAGCATCTGGACATGGTTGCAAATAGTTTTGAACTTCTGAGCTGAAAGGTTTATGTTACGCCCCCACTTTCATGCACCTTAGAAATTCTGGAAAAGTCTCCATCCAATCATTTGAAAAAGGAGGGACTCACCAAGGCCTAAGAAATACATTATCCATCTATGTTCCCTCTGACAATCTTGACTCACTCTGAATAAAAATAAAATATCACCCCAGGTGTTATATGGATAAGTATAAGAAGCCAGGCATGAAAAATGGAAGCAGAGAGGCAGTGTCATGACCAAAGCCAGATAAAAATTGAATTTCTGAGCCCTTTTTTGTTCTGGTATTATTTTCATTAAAGCCAGAAGCCTCACGTCTTTGTGTCTACTTTCTAGCAAATAAAATCTTCTGGAGGAGAGGTACTCAGAATGGAGAGCTTCCACATCGCTCTGAACTCCAACACATATTCTTGTGATGTTTTTAACCTTCTCAGGTGAGAAAGGAGATGGTTTGGGACCAGTAACAATTGCTGAAATTCAAGTGTTGCTCTTTGAAGAGACTTACATTTAGCATCTTTCAACTAAGGGACTTAAAACTCTTTCCAGGCAGAAATTGGCTAGGTTCCGGTTTGTGAAGGCTTTGACCTGCCTGTGGACGCCGCTGAGGAGAGACGACACAGAGACACATGTGGGTCGGCAATCTGGGGCTTTACAGAGGCGTGTGTCACTGGCATCTGGCACTATTTATAGGAGCTTCAGCCTTCTAACTATTTTTCCGTATATGATAGCCATCTCTCTGCACATTCCTCTGATCTGAATTAAAAATCTAAAATGAAATTCATTTTCTTTTCTACTTACTGTTTTTCTGATTCTGCTGTTGCAAAGACAAAAAGGATGTTACGTATATTTGTTTTTTAATAATTCCCTTAAACGAGAGACCAGGGAAGCTTTTCCGAGAATTCCTTGAGAGTCACCTTGAGGACTGATTTATCCGTCTTGGGTGGTGCCAGGAAGGCAGTAGCTGCTCGCTCAAGTTCCATGGAGTGAATGGGTGTCCCTAGTCCAGAATATCTGTAACAGGAATAGAGGTCCCCATCAGCCTAAAGCGGTGTGAATGCCATTCAATACATAGGCATTTAGCTTCGAGGGTCAGACACCCCACCCTTTTATTGCTACCATCCTAACCAGCACCTGCCTCTGATTCTGAGAAATGCCATGGTATATTGGAAAGATCATGAAATTTTGAGCCAGAAAATTAGAGTTTGAATTTTGAAATGACCACTCATTATCTATGGGAGGTTAGGAGAATTATTTAGTTTTTCTGAACTCCCCTTTTTCATCACAAAACAGAATAACCAAAGAAAAAAGTGACAGAACGTGCCGTGTGTAGAGATTGGGGGTTAATAAATTGTTATTTTCTCCCTACTCTCCAGCGCCAATTCAAGAATTGCCGAATGACAGTGTCAGAGGTGACCATGTAAGTGGGAGGGACAAACAGAGCCCAATGGATAGAATTCATACATTCATTTATTTAATGACCCAGTCATCGAATATACATCGATCTAGTGTCGTCTTGGTATTGTGCTGAGAGATGGGAATCAGAGACGAGTAAGGAAAAAAAAATGACACTCCATTTCCACCCCCACCCATGGGGAAAAGTGAAGGGTAGATGCCTCTTGGTAGTGCCATGAGCCAAGCTCAGAGGCACTGGTGCTGAGCAGAGTCAAGGCCAAAACAGGACTAAAGTGCCGGGGTCATTCGTGCTGGTCAGCCCCTCGAAGCCAGCACTGGGATCCAGGCCTCTCTGTGTCCTGGTGACAATGCAGGACCACTGTTTTACCGGCAGAGACAAGTAAGTTTCCCAGGATGAAAGCAGCTTCATACACCCTAGCATGTTGAGTAGACTGCAGAAATGGCTGAGACTTCCCACTCTTATGCATATCGGTTTTCTTTTCTCTTTTTCATTTTTTGATTTTTAATTTTGAAGATGTGGGGTACAACTCAGGCTTCGGCATTCAAAGGTTCATTATGCAGGGACCTTGCGGATGAGGTGTGCGCCCCTCTCCCCTGGCAGTTTCCCACAACTGCCAATCCCTATCTCATAGTTTCATAATAATTGTTCAAGGCCCGCTTATGAGAACATGGTTCTCAGTTCTTTTGTTTCTGTGATAAACCACTCAGTATTATAGACTCGAAGATGCTCAGCCTCACTCGTCATCAAAGAAATACAAATTAAAACAACATTGAGATACCACCTAACTCCATTCAGAATGACCATCACCAATAACTCAAACAATAACAGATGCTGGAGAGGATGCAGCACAAAGGAAACACTTCTACTCTGTTGGTGGGAGTGCAAACTAGTACAACCTCTGGAAAACAGTTTGGCAATTCCTG
>NW_007145371.1:0-3238 GCF_000164805.1 Carlito syrichta
AACCATGTTGTTTTCAGGCTGTAGAGTGAGTATACAACGTCCAAGGAAAAAGATGGATGTCTTTGTTGAGTCGTGCCCATGACAGCCAGGAGGAGGCTTTGCTTGAGCCAAGGAACAGAATAATATCTCCCTTGTCAATTTACAAAATTCAGAATTCTCCACAATACACAATATCCTTCATAATCTGACTTCAGCCTATTTTTCTAGCCTTGCTGCCAGAGACAGAATCATACTCATTAACTCAGTTCCTCATTTTACCTTTGTGAAAATAAGGTTCTTAAATAATTTACCCCAGATCATTAAGCAAGTTTGGGAAATGGCCAGAACCAGAACTCTAGTCTCCCATGCTTTATAAGTCTGTTGTGTGTTTTACCATGAGCAATCTGGATTCTGCATGGGAAGCTTGTCTCTATGCATCCCAAATCACTGTTTCTGAACAATGGAGAAATATTGCATCAGCAATCACAAATACTGGGAGCAGGACCTGTTACTTTTCTTTTCCCCTCTGAGTAATTTCTGATTCCTGATTCTAGGAAAGAAATGGATAAACATTCCTTTATTTCCACTAAGAAAGTCATGCAGTGAAGACAGTGGTGAACGTGAAAGTTAACCTGTAAAATCAACAACTCTTTACATTAAAAAAATGCAGTGGGAGAGTTCATCATCGCATCAGTGAATATGAGGTACTTAATGGCTTGCTCTCTTGTCTTAGCACCAATCTTCTGTATACATTTTGGGAACTGGTACAGAAGTGGAATGTATACTCAGAAGCCATGTGAATGATATCCTGGTCGAACACACTGTTTTCTACAGAGAAGCATCTGGACATGGTTGCAAATAGTTTTGAACTTCTGAGCTGAAAGGTTTATGTTACGCCCCCACTTTCATGCACCTTAGAAATTCTGGAAAAGTCTCCATCCAATCATTTGAAAAAGGAGGGACTCACCAAGGCCTAAGAAATACATTATCCATCTATGTTCCCTCTGACAATCTTGACTCACTCTGAATAAAAATAAAATATCACCCCAGGTGTTATATGGATAAGTATAAGAAGCCAGGCATGAAAAATGGAAGCAGAGAGGCAGTGTCATGACCAAAGCCAGATAAAAATTGAATTTCTGAGCCCTTTTTTGTTCTGGTATTATTTTCATTAAAGCCAGAAGCCTCACGTCTTTGTGTCTACTTTCTAGCAAATAAAATCTTCTGGAGGAGAGGTACTCAGAATGGAGAGCTTCCACATCGCTCTGAACTCCAACACATATTCTTGTGATGTTTTTAACCTTCTCAGGTGAGAAAGGAGATGGTTTGGGACCAGTAACAATTGCTGAAATTCAAGTGTTGCTCTTTGAAGAGACTTACATTTAGCATCTTTCAACTAAGGGACTTAAAACTCTTTCCAGGCAGAAATTGGCTAGGTTCCGGTTTGTGAAGGCTTTGACCTGCCTGTGGACGCCGCTGAGGAGAGACGACACAGAGACACATGTGGGTCGGCAATCTGGGGCTTTACAGAGGCGTGTGTCACTGGCATCTGGCACTATTTATAGGAGCTTCAGCCTTCTAACTATTTTTCCGTATATGATAGCCATCTCTCTGCGCATTCCTCTGATCTGAATTAAAAGTCTAAAATGAAATTCATTTTCTTTTGTACTTACTGTTTTTCTGATTCTGCTGTTGCAAAGACAAAAAGGATGTTATGTATATTTGTTTTTTTTAATAATTCCCTTAAACGAGAGACCGGGGAAGCTTTTCCGAGAATTCCTTGAGAGTCACCTTGAGGACTGATTTGTCCGTCTTGGTTGGTGCCAGGAAGGCTGTAGCTGCTCGCTCAAGTTCCATGGAGTGAATGGGTGTCCCTAGTCCAGAATATCTGTAACAGCAATAGAGGTCCCTATCAACCTAAAGTGGTGTGAATGCCATCCAATACATAGGCATTTAACTTCGAGGGGCAGACACCCCACCCTTTTATCGCTACCATCCTAACCAGCACCTGCCTCTGATTCTGAGAAATGCCATGGTATATTGGAAAGATCATGAAATTTTGAGCCAGAAAATTAGAGTTTGAATCTTGAAATGACCACTCATTATCTGTGGGAGGTTAGGAGAATTATTTAGTTTTTCTGAACTCCCCTTTTTCATCACAAAACAGAATAACCAAAGAAAAAAGTGACAGAACGTGCCGTGTGTAGAGATTGGGAGTTAATAAATTGTTATTTTCTCCCTACTCTCCAGTGCCAATTCAAGAATTGCCGAATGATGGTGTCAGAGGTGGAAGGCCATGTAAGTGGGAGGGACAAACAGCCCAATGGATAGAATTCATACATTCATTTATTTAATGACCCAGTCATCGAATATACATCGATCTAGTGTCGTCTTGGTATTGTGCTGAGAGATGGGAATCAGAGACGAGTAAGGTGAACCCTGACACTCCATTTCCACCCCCACCCATGGGGAAAGTGAAGGGTAGATGCCTCTTGGTAGTGCCATGAGCCAAGCTCAGAGGCACTGGTGCTGAGCAGAGTCAAGGCCAAAACAGGACTAAAGTGCCGGGGTCATTCGTGCTGGTCAGCCCCTCGAAGCCAGCACTGGGATCCAGGCCCCTCTGTGTCCTGGTGACAATGCAGGACCACTGTTTTACCGACAGAGACAAGTAAGTTTCCCAGGATGAAAGCAGTTTCATACACCCTAGCGTGTTGAGTAGACTGCAGAAATGGCTGAGACTTCCCACTCTTCTGCATATCGGTTTTCTTTTCTTTTTTTCTTTTTTTGATTTTTAATTTTGAAGATGTGGGGTACAACTCAGGCTCCGGCATTCAAATGTTCATTATGCAGGGACCCTTGCTGATGAGGTGTGCGCCTCTCTCCCTTGGCAGTTTCCCACTACCACCAATCCTGCACCCACCCCAACCATGGCAGTTTCCTACTACTGCCAATCCCTTTGTTACAGTTTCATGATAATTGTTCTAGGCCCGCTTATGAGAACATGTGGTTCTCAGTTCTTTTGTTTCTGTGATAAATCACTCAGTATTATAGACTCGAAGATGCTCAGCCTCACTCGTCATCAAAGAAATGCAAATTAAAACCACATTGAGATACCACCTAACTCCATTCAGAATGACCATCACCAATAACTCAAACAATAACAGATGCTGGAGAGGATGCAGCACAAAGGAAACACTTCTACTCTGTTGGTGGGAGTGCAAACTAGTACAACCTCTGGAAAACAGTTTGGCAATTCCTG
>NW_007145372.1:0-826 GCF_000164805.1 Carlito syrichta
AATAATATCTCCCTTGTCAATTTACAAAATTCAGAATTCTCCACAATACACAATATCTTTCATAATCTGACTTCAGCCTATTTTTCTAGCCTTGCTGCCAGAGACAGAATCATACTCATTAACTCAGTTCCTCATTTTACCTTTGTGAAAATAAGGTTCTTAAATAATTTACCCCAGATCATTAAGCAAGTTTGGGAAATGGCCAGAACCAGAACTCTAGTCTCCCATGCTTTATAAGTCTGTTGTGTGTTTTACCATGAGCAATCTGGATTCTGCATGGGAAGCTTGTCTCTATGCATCCCAAATCACTGTTTCTGAACAATGGAGAAATATTGCATCAGCAATCACAAATACTGGGAGCAGGACCTGTTACTTTTCTTTTCCCCTCTGAGTAATTTCTGATTCCTGATTCTAGGAAATAAATGGATAAACATTCCTTTATTTCCACTAAGAAAGTCATGCAGTGAAGACAGTGGTGAACGTGAAAGTTAACCTGTAAAATCAACAACTCTTTACATTAAAAAAATGCAGTGGGAGAGTTCATCATCGCATCAGTGAATATGAGGTACTTAATGGCTTGCTCTCTTGTCTTAGCACCAATCTTCTGTATACATTTTGGGAACTGGTACAGAAGTGGAATGTATACTCAGAAGCCATGTGAATGATATCCTGGTCGAACACACTGTTTTCTACAGAGATGCATCTGGACATGGTTGCAAATAGTTTTGAACTTCTGAGCTGAAAGGTTTATGTTACGCCCCCACTTTCATGCACCTTAGAAATTCTAGAAAATCTCCATCCAATCATGGAAAAAGGAGGGCCTCAC
>NW_007145373.1:0-678 GCF_000164805.1 Carlito syrichta
CAGGCCCCTCTGTGTCCTGGTGACAATGCAGGACCACTGTTTTACCGGCAGAGACAAGTAAGTTTCTCAGGATGAAAGCAGCTTCATACACCCTAGCATGTTGAGTAGACTGCAGAAATGGCTGAGACTTCCCACTCTTCTGCATATCGGTTTTCTTTTCTTCTTTTTTTGATTTTTAATTTTGAAGATATGGGGTACAACTCAGGCTTAGGCATTCAAATGTTCATTATGCAGGGACCCTTGCTGATGAGGTGTGCGCCTCTCTCCCTTGGCAGTTTCCCACTACCACCAATCCTGCACCCACCCCAACCATGGCAGTTTCCCACTACTGCCAATCCCTTTGTTACAGTTTCATGATAATTGTTCTAGGCCCGCTTATGAGAACATGTGGTTCTCAGTTCTTTTGTTTCTGTGATAAATCACTCAGTATTATAGACTCGAAGATGCTCAGCCTCACTCGTCATCAAAGAAATGTAAATTAAAACCACACTGAGATACCACCTAACTCCATTCAGAATGACCATCACCAATAACTCAAACAAGAACAGATGCTGGAGAGGATGCAGCACAAAGGAAATACTTCTACCCTGTTGGTGGGAGTGCAAACTAGTACAACCTCTGGAAAACAGTTTGGCAATTCCTAAAAAGATCTAAAAATCGACCTTTCATACAACCTCG
>NW_007145374.1:0-743 GCF_000164805.1 Carlito syrichta
TTCTGACATCACACAACCTACCTAGGTTGGAACAAGAAGAAATTGAGACCCTAAATAGGCCAATAACAATCAAGGAAATCGACTACATAATAAGAAAACTTCCTACAAAAAAAAGCCCTGGTCCAGATGACTTCCCAGCAGAATTCTACAAGACATTTAAGGAGGAGCTGATACCAATCCTACTGAAGGTATTCCAGGTGATTGAAAAAGATGGAACTCTCCCCAAGTAATTTTACGAAGTCAACATCACATTGATACCCAAGCCAGGTAAAGATCCAACAAAGAAAGAGAACTACAGGCTAATATCTTTGATGAACATAGATGCTAAAATTCTCAACAAGATCCTAGCAAACTGGATTCAGCAACACATCTCAAAAATCATCCATCATGACTAAGTCGGCTTCATTCCTGGGATGCAAGGCTGGTTCAACATTTGTAAAACCATAAATGTTATTAAATACATCAACAGATGTCAAAACAAAAACCACATGATTATATCATTAGATGCAGAAAAAGCTTTTGATAAAATCCAGCACCCCTTCTTGATAAAAACCCTTGAACATCTAGGCATACGGGGAACATACCTCAAAATAGTAAAAGCCATCTATGAGAAACCCACAGCGAGCATACTCCTAAATGAACAAAGATTAGAACCATTTCCCCTGAAAACTGGAACTAGACAAGGATGCCCACTCTCACCCCTCCTGTTCAACATAGTATTGGAAGTCCTGGCTTGAGCAATC
>NW_007145375.1:0-788 GCF_000164805.1 Carlito syrichta
AAATTGAGACCCTAAATAGGCCAATAACAATCAAGGAAATCGACTACATAATAAGAAAACTTCCTACAAAAAAAAGCCCTGGTCCAGATGACTTCCCAGCAGAATTCTACAAGACATTTAAGGAGGAGCTGATACCAATCCTACTGAAGGTATTCCAGGTGATTGAAAAAGAAGGAACTCTCCCCAAGTAATTTACGAAGTCAACATCACATTGATACCCAAGCCAGGTAAAGATCCAACAAAGAAAGAGAACTACAGGCTAATACCTTTGATGAACATAGATGCTAAAATTCTCAACAAGATCCTAGCAAACTGGATTCAGCAACACATCTCAAAAATCATCCATCATGACTAAGTCGGCTTCATTCCTGGGATGCAAGTCTGGTTCAACATTTGTAAAACCATAAATGTTATTAAATACATCAACAGATGTCAAAACAAAAACCACATGATTATATCATTAGATGCAGAAAAAGCTTTTGATAAAATCCAGCACCCCTTCTTGATAAAAACCCTTGAACATCTAGGCATATGGGGAACATACCTCAAAATAGTAAAAGCCATCTATGAGAAACCCACAGCGAGCATACTCCTAAATGAACAAAGATTAGTACCATTTCCCCTGAAAACTGGAACTAGACAAGGATGCCCACTCTCACCCCTCCTGTTCAACATAGTATTGGAAGTCCTGGCTTGAGCAATCAGAGAAGAGAAGGCAATCAGGGGTATCCAAATTGGAAATGCGGAAGTCAAGTTATCTCTCTTTGCAGATGATATGATTGTGTACG
>NW_007145376.1:0-816 GCF_000164805.1 Carlito syrichta
CACCCTAAATAGGCCAATAACAATCAAGGAAATCGACTACATAATAAGAAAACTTCCTACAAAAAAAAGCCCTGGTCCAGATGACTTCCCAGCAGAATTCTACAAGACATTTAAGGAGGAGCTGATACCAATCCTACTGAAGGTACTCCAGGTGATTGAAAAAGATGGAACTCTCCCCAAGTAATTTTACGAAGTCAACATCACATTGATACCCAAGCCAGGTAAAGATCCAACAAAGAAAGAGAACTACAGGCTAATACCTTTGATGAACATAGATGCTAAAATTCTCAACAAGATCCTAGCAAACTGGATTCAGCAACACATCTCAAAAATCATCCATCATGACTAAGTCGGCTTCATTCCTGGTATGCAAGGCTGGTTCAACATTTGTAAAACCATAAATGTTATTAAATACATCAACAGATGTCAAAACAAAAACCACATGATTATATCATTAGATGCAGAAAAAGCTTTTGATAAAATCTAGCACCCCTTCTTGATAAAAACCCTTGAACATCTAGGCATATATGGGAACATACCTCAAAATAGTAAAAGCCATCTATGAGAAACCCACAGCGAGCATACTCCTAAATGAACAAAGATTAGTACCATTTCCCCTGAAAACTGGAACTAGACAAGGATGCCCACTCTCACCCCTCCTGTTCAACATAGTATTGGAAGTCCTGGCTTGAGCAATCAGAGAAGAGAACGCAATCAGGGGTATCCAAATAGGAAAAGCGGAAGTCAAGTTATCTCTCTTTGCAGATGATAATAATTGTGTACCTTGAAAACCCAAGAGAATCTGTCAAAAACCTC
>NW_007145377.1:0-2132 GCF_000164805.1 Carlito syrichta
CATCTCACTAGAAAAGGACATACACAGACTCAAAATAAGAGGATGGGAAACAAATTTTCAGGTGAATGGAACACAAAAGAAAGGAGGAGTCACGATCCTAATTTCAGACAAAATACCATTTAAGCTATCAAAAATTAAAAAAGATACAGAGGGCCACTACATAATGATAAAAGGTTCACTCCAT
Source organism: Carlito syrichta (assembly GCF_000164805.1). Taxonomy (NCBI): domain Eukaryota; kingdom Metazoa; phylum Chordata; class Mammalia; order Primates; family Tarsiidae; genus Carlito; species Carlito syrichta. Next base: position 185 of record NW_007145377.1, read on the forward strand.
CAACAAGAAATATCTATCCTAAACATATATGCAACCAATATTGGTGCGCCAACATTCATAAAGCAACTTCTAGGAAAACTAAAGAAAGACATTGACTCTAACACCATCATAACTGGGGACTTTAATACACCACTCACAACCCTAGACAGATCATCAGGACAAAAAATCAGCAAGGAGATCCAGAACCTCATTGAGACTCTGGACCAAATGGACTTAATTGATACCTACAGAACACTCCATCCAAAGACCACAGAATACACATTCTACTCATCACCACATGGAACATATTCTAAGATCGACCACATAATTGGACACAAATCAAGCATAAGCAAATTTAAAAGGACTGAAATTCTACCATGCACCTTCTCGGACCACAGTGGAATAAAAATAAACATTAACACCAACAAGGACCCCGCAAAACCCACAAAAACATGGACACTAAACAGCATGATACTAAACAACTCCTGGGTCAATGATGAAATCAAAACAGAGATCAAAAGATACCTGGAAACAAATGAAAATGAAGAAACATCTTACCAAAATCTCTGGGATGCCCTGAATGCTGTAGTAAGAGGGGAATTTATATCCCTACAAACATACATGAAGAAAATGGAAGGAACAGAAATTCACAACCTAACAAGCCACCTAAAGAAGCTGGAAAAGCAAGACCACAAAAACCCTAATTTCAGCAGAAGAATCCAGATCACCAAAATAAAAGCCCAAATTCAGGACATAGAAGACAAAAAGATAATACAAAAAAATCAATGAAACAAAAAGCTGGTTCTTCGAAAGGATAAACAAGATCGATGGTCCCCTAACTAGACTGACCAATAAAAAACGAGAAAAAAAACCAAATACGCACAATCAGAAACACAAAAGATGGAGTCACATCTGACCCTGAATAAATACGAAACATCATTAGAGACTACTACGCACACTTGTATGGAAACAAACTTGAAAACCTTAAGGAAATGGAAGACTTTCTGACATCACACAACCTACCTAGGTTGGAACAAGAAGAAATTGAGACCCTAAATAGGCCAATAACAATCAAGGAAATCGACTACATAATAAGAAAACTTCCTACAAAAAAAAGCCCTGGTCCAGATGACTTCCCAGCAGAATTCTACAAGACATTTAATGAGGAGCTGATACCAATCCTACTGAAGGTATTCCAGGTGATTGAAAAAGATGGAACTCTCCCCAAGTAATTTTACGAAGTCAACATCACATTGATACCCAAGCCAGGTAAAGATCCAACAAAGAAAGAGAACTACAGGCTAATACCTTTGATGAACATAGATGCTAAAATTCTCAACAAGATCCTAGCAAACTGGATTCAGCAACACGTCTCAAAAATCATCCATCATGACTAAGTCGGCTTCATTCCTGGGATGCAAGGCTGGTTCAACATTTGTAAAACCATAAATGTTATTAAATACATCAACAGATGTCAAAACAAAAACCACATGATTATATCATTAGATGCAGAAAAAGCTTTTGATAAAATCTAGCACCCCTTCTTGATAAAAACCCTTGAACATCTAGGCATATGGGGAACATACCTCAAAATAGTAAAAGCCATCTATGAGAAACCCACAGTGAGCATACTCCTAAATGAACAAAGATTAGTACCATTTCCCCTGAAAACTGGAACTAGACAAGGATGCCCACTCTCACCCCTCCTGTTCAACATAGTATTGGAAGTCCTGGCTTGAACAATCAGAGAAGAGAAGGCAATCAGGGGTATCCAAATTGGAAAAGCGGAAGTCAAGTTATCTCTCTTTGCAGATGATATGATTGTGTACCTTGAAAACCCAAGAGAATCTGTCAAAAACCTCCTTATACTGATAAAGGCCTTTAGCAAAGTCTCAGATGCAAAATAAATGTACAAAAGATAATCGCATTTCTCTACACCAATAATAAACAAACAGAAACCCAAATAAAA
>NW_007145378.1:0-836 GCF_000164805.1 Carlito syrichta
TCACCCCTTCTTGATAAAAACCCTTGAACATCTAGGCATATGGGGAACATACCTCAAAACAGTAAAAGCCATCTATGAGAAACCCACAGCGAGCATACTCCTAAATGAACAAAGATTAGTACCATTTCCCCTGAAAACTGGAACTAGACAAGGATGCCCACTCTCACCCCTCCTGTTCAACATAGTATTGGAAGTCCTGGCTTGAGCAATCAGAGAAGAGAAGGCAATCAGGGGTATCCAAATAGGAAAAGCGGAAGTCAAGTTATCTCTCTTTGCAGATGATATAATTGTGTACCTTGAAAACCCAAGAGAATCTGTCAAAAACCTCCTTATACTGATAAAGGCCTTTAGCAAAGTCTCAGGATGCAAAATAAATGTACAAAAGACAATTGCATTTCTCTACACCAATAATAAGCAAACAGAAACCCAAATAAAAAACATAATTCCATTCACAATAGCCACAAAAAAAAAAAGAAATACCTTGGCATCTTCCTAACCAGAGACGTGAAAGACCTTTACAAGGAAAACTATAATACACTGCTCAAAGAATTCAAAGTTGACACAAACAAGTGGAAAAATATCCCATGCTCATGGATCAGAAGAATCAACATTGTGAAGATGTCCATCTTACCTAAGGCAATCTACAAATTCAATGCAATACCCATCAAATTACCAGCAACATTCTTCTCAGACCTAGAAAAAGCAACAGAGGAATTCATATGGAAACACAAACATCCAAGATAGCCAGACAATCCTCAGCAAAAAAAACAAAGCAGTGTATCACATTACCAGACTTCAAACTTTACTATAAAGCAGCAATCATCAAAACAGCTTGG
>NW_007145379.1:0-923 GCF_000164805.1 Carlito syrichta
CCTTGAGCAATCAGAGAAGAGAAGGCAATCAGGGGTATCCAAATTGGAAAAGCGGAAGTCAAGTTATCTCTCTTTGCAGATGATATGATTGTGTACCTTGAAAACCCAAGAGAATCTGTCAAAAACCTCCTTATACTGATAAAGGCCTTTAGCAAAGTCTCAGGATGCAAAATAAATGTACAAAAGACAATCGCATTTCTCTACACCAATAATAAACAAACAGAAACCCAAATAAAAAACACAATTCCATTCACAATAGCCACAAAAAAAAAGAAATACCTTGGCATCTTCCTAACCAGAGACGTGAAAGACCTTTACAAGGAAAACTACAATACACTGCTCAAAGAATTCAAAGTTGACACAAACAAGTGGAAAAATATCCCATGCTCATGGATCAGAAGAATCAACATTGTGAAGATGTCCATCTTACCTAAGGCAATCTACAAATTCAATGCAATACCCATCAAATTACCAGCAACATTCTTCTCAGACCTAGAAAAAGCAACAGAGGAATTCATATGGAAACACAAACATCCAAGAATAGCCAGAACAATCCTCAGCAAAAAAAAAACAAAGCAGGTGGTATCACATTACCAGACTTCAAACTTTACTATAAAGCAGCAATCATCAAAACAGCTTGGTATTGGTATAGGATCAATGGCATATAGATCAATGGAATAGAATTGAGATTCCAGAAGCAAAACCTCAATTTCTCAACCAACTCATCTTCGATAAACCCTCCACCACCTACCACTGGGGAGAGGAGAACGGAGAACGTATTCAGCAAATGGTGCTGGGAAAACTGGCTGACCACATGCAGAAGATTGAAACAGGACCCCTATCTATCCCCATGCACAAAGGTTAATTCCAAATGGATCAAAGACCTAAACGTAAAACCTCAAACCATAAGAACCTTAGAAAAG
>NW_007145380.1:0-877 GCF_000164805.1 Carlito syrichta
CAAATAAAAAACACAATTACATTCACAATAGCCACAAAAAAAATGAAATACCTTGGCATCTTCCTAACCAGAGACGTGAAAGACCTTTACAAGGAAAACTACAATACACTGCTCAAAGAAATCAAAGTTGACACAAACAAGTGGAAAAATATCCCATGCTCATGGATCGGAAGAATCAACATTGTGAAGATGTCCATCTTACCTAAGGCAATCTACAAATTCAATGCAATACCCATCAAATTACCAGCAACATTCTTCTCAGACCTAGAAAAAGCAACAGAGGAATTCATATGGAAACACAAACATCCAAGAATAGCCAGAACAATCCTCAGCAAAAAAAAAACAAAGCAGGTGGTATCACATTACCAGACTTCAAACTTTACTATAAAGCAGCAATCATCAAAACAGCTTGGTATTGGTATAGGATCAATGGCATATAGATCAATGGAATAGAATTGAGATTCCAGAAGAAAAACCTCAATTTCTCAACCAACTCATCTTCGATAAACCCTCCACCACCTACCACTGGGGAGAGGAGAACGTATTCAGCAAATGGTGCTGGGAAAACTGGCTGACCACATGCAGAAGATTGAAACAGGACCCCTATCTATCCCCACGCACAAAGGTTAATTCCAAATGGATCAGAGACCTAAATGTAAAACCTCAAACCATAAGAACCTTAGAAAAGGAAGGAAATACCCTCATGGAAATCGGAACTGGCATTCAATTCCTGAACAAAACCCAAAACCCCAGGTCATAAGAAAGAAGATAGACAAGTGGGACCTTATTAAACTGATAAGCTTCTGCAAAGCCAAAGAAACCATCAAGAGAGCAGGAGACAGCCTACAGACTGGGAAAAAATATTTGCCAACACCAG
>NW_007145381.1:0-790 GCF_000164805.1 Carlito syrichta
CCAAACAAGTGGAAAAATATCCCATGCTCATGGATCAGAAGAATCAACATTGTGAAGATGTCCATCTTACCTAAGGCAATCTACAAATTCAATGCAATACCCATCAAATTACCAGCAACATTCTTCTCAGACCTAGAAAAAGCAACAGAGGAATTCATATGGAAACACAAACATCCAAGAATAGCCAGAACAATCCTCAGCAAAAAAAAAACAAAGCAGGTGGTATCACATTACCAGACTTCAAACTTTACTATAAAGCAGCAATCATCAAAACAGCTTGGTATTGGTATAGGATCAATGGCATATAGATCAATGGAATAGAATTGAGATTCCAGAAGCAAAACCTCAATTTCTCAACCAACTCATCTTCGATAAACCCTCCACCACCTACCACTGGGGAGAGGAGAACGTATTCAGCTAATGGTGCTGGGAAAACTGGCTGACCACATGCAGAAGATTGAAACAGGACCCCTATCCATCCCCATGCACAAAGGTTAATTCCAAATGGATCAGAGACCTAAACGTAAAACCTCAAACCATAAGAACCTTAGAAAATGAAGGAAATACCCTCATGGAAATCGGAACTGGCATTCAATTCCTGAACAAAACCCAAAACCCCAGGTCATAAGAAAGAAGATAGACAAGTGGGGACCTTATTAAACTGATAAGCTTCTGCAAAGCCAAAGAAACCATCAAGAGAGCAGGAGACAGCCTACAGACTGGGAAAAAATATTTGCCACACCAGTTCTGACAAAGGCTTAACATCCTGGATCTACAAGGAACTCAAATG
>NW_007145382.1:0-831 GCF_000164805.1 Carlito syrichta
CGCTCGCTGGCCAACCAGTCAGCAAACTAGTCGCCCTGGTCACCAGCCAACAGGTCAACTAACTTGTTGACTCACTCACAGGCCAACAGGTCAGCGAAGTAGTCAGCTTGCCCGCCAGCCAACTAGTTAAGTCAGCTCACAGGTCAGCTCATTCTCCAGCCAAATATTTAAGGCAGCTCACACGTCAGTCAACCTGCCACCTGGCTAGTTAAGGCGGCAGACTGGTTGGCTCAAAACCAGCGAACCAGTTAAGACTGACCAGTTGGCTCACTCGACAGCCGACTAAATCCAGCTGACCAGTCATCTCACATGCCGGCTGACTAGTTAAGTCGGCTGACCAATCGAATCACCTACCGTCCAGCTAGGAAAGTCAGCTGACTAATTGGCTCACTCACCAGTGAACTAGTTAATTCAGCTGACCAGTCGGCTCACTTGCGTGTCTACTAGTTATGTCAGCTAACCTGTTGGCTCACTCTCCAAATCACTAGTTAAGTGAGCTAAATGGTCGGCCCACTAGCAGTCCAACTAGTTAAGTTAGCTAACCAATCGGCTGACCAGTGAGCCAAATTTTCAGTCAAAAATTAAATCAGCTAACTAGTCGGTCAACTAGTTAGGACAGCTAACTAGTTGGCCAATCAATCGGACTAGTTAGGTCAGCAAATTAGCAAGCTAACTAGTTAACCCAGCTAACTAGTGGGGTCAACTTGTCAGTCAACTAGTTAACCAAGCTAAATAGTCGACTGACTATTTGGGCCAAAAGTTTATGCCATCAAACAAGTCTGCCGAGTAGACAGCCAATGTAATAAACCAGCAAACTAGTCGGCTGACTGG
>NW_007145383.1:0-853 GCF_000164805.1 Carlito syrichta
CAGGTCAGCTCATTCTCCAGCCAAATATTTAAGGCAGCTCACACGTCAGTCAACCTGCCACCTGGCTAGTTAAGGCGGCAGACTGGTTGGCTCAAAACCAGCGAACCAGTTAAGACTGACCAGTTGGCTCACTCGACAGCCGACTAAATCCAGCTGACCAGTCATCTCACATGCCGGCTGACTAGTTAAGTCGGCTGACCAATCGAATCACCTACCGTCCAGCTAGGAAAGTCAGCTGACTAATTGGCTCACTCACCAGTGAACTAGTTAATTCAGCTGACCAGTCGGCTCACTTGCGTGTCTACTAGTTATGTCAGCTAACCTGTTGGCTCACTCTCCAAATCACTAGTTAAGTGAGCTAAATGGTCGGCCCACTAGCAGTCCAACTAGTTAAGTTAGCTAACCAATCGGCTGACCAGTGAGCCAAATTTTCAGTCAAAAATTAAATCAGCTAACTAGTCGGTCAACTAGTTAGGACAGCTAACTAGTTGGCCAATCAATCGGACTAGTTAGGTCAGCAAATTAGCAAGCTAACTAGTTAACCCAGCTAACTAGTGGGTCAACTTGTCAGTCAACTAGTTAACCAAGCTAAATAGTCGACTGACTATTTGGCCAAAAGTTTATGCCATCAAACAAGTCTGCCGAGTAGACAGCCAATGTAATAAACCAGCAAACTAGTCGGCTGACTGGTCAGTCAATAAATTAAGTCATCTAGCTAACTCATTAATCAACCAGTTAAGCAGCTAGTTATCTCATTTACTGCTAGTTAAAACAGTTAGCTAGCTCATTACCAACTTGTTGTCTGCTAGCTATCTCGTTAGCCAACTAGTAAGTCCATTAGCTAAGTCAGCTA
>NW_007145384.1:0-716 GCF_000164805.1 Carlito syrichta
CGATTGAGGACTCGTGTAACCCAGATTCCTTATTCTTTCTTACCAAAAGGTCATGTAGTTGTCTGTAAATAAGTATTCCATTTTCCAGATTCATGCTCGAAAACACCATGATTCGTGTTTAGCCAATAGCAAGATGACTTAAGCTTTTTTGGGATTGAGGACCCGAGTAACGCAGATTCCTTATTCTTACTTAGCAATAGGTTGTGAAGTTTCCTTTTTGTGAGGACTCCCATTACCCAGATTACTACTTCAAAAACCTGATTCGTGGTTGCGTCTTAGGAAGACAGACTGTAGTATTTGGGATTGAGGACTCATATAAAAAAGATTCCTTATACTTCCTTAGCAATATGACGTGTAGTTTCCTATATATGACGACCTCCATTACCCAGCTTCCTGCTTAACTCTGCAGGATGCCGAGACAGTTCCTGGTGACCGAGAATTCCAGTTTTTTGAATATCAAGAGAAAGACGTCCATAATGATCTTTGGGAACTGGAATCCAAGATTCCTGGTTCCCCTTCATAAGTTAACCCCATAATGTGGAATATTCCATACACAAAACCCCAATTCCTACCTGCCCACCCACAACAATTTTCTGTACATTGAGGTCACGTGAATCGAGGAATTTTGTACCAATATAACTTTTTATTCTGGGGAAAATGATTATGGTCGTAGATGGTCCCAGGAAACAAAAGGAATTCTAGGGCGAAATCCTTGA
>NW_007145385.1:0-727 GCF_000164805.1 Carlito syrichta
CTACCAGATGGTAATGATGGTAGATGCAATCTCACTTGAATAAGGAGGAATACAGGACAGAGAGACAAGGAATGCAGTCTCAACTAGGTTGTAGGGCAGCTGCAGTGGGAGCACATAAGCTAGCAGGCTGAAAAAGTAGAATGGGGGCTGAATTCATGATTTTATTTATTTATTTTTGAGTCAGGGTCTCACTGTGTCACCCAGGCTGGACTGTACCAGCATGATCACAGATCACCACAGCCTCAATCTCCTGGGTGCAGGTGATTCTTCCACTTCAGCCTCCAGAGTAGTTGGGACTAGAGGTGCATGCCACCAAACACAACTAATTTTTTTATTTTTTTATTTTTTTATTTTTTGAGTTGGAGTCTCACTTTGTCACCCAGACTGGAGTGCAGTGGCCGCTCCCGGCCACCGCAGCCTCGCCTGCTGGGCTCCGGCGATCCTTCCGCCTCAGCCTTCCAAGTAGCCGGAATTACAGGCATGCGCTACCACACCCGGCTGATTTTTTGATTTATTGTAGAGATGAGATCTCGCTGCCCAGGTGGGTCTTGAACCCGAGGGCTCAGGCGATCCACTGACCTCAGTCTCCCAAAGGCGCAGGATTACAGGCTGAGCCACCGAGCCCAGCTGGAAGTTTTTTTTTTAACCTGTATCAACCTGTGGGAAATAAATGAAGTCCTGCCAAGGGAGTAGGCTGTCAGTGAAATGGACTGCGGTAACTCTGAAA
>NW_007145386.1:0-694 GCF_000164805.1 Carlito syrichta
CTTCCACTTCAGCCTCCAGAGTAGTTGGGACTAGAGGTGCATGCCACCAAACACAACTAATTTTTTTATTTTTTTATTTTTTTATTTTTTGAGTTGGAGTCTCACTTTGTCACCCAGACTGGAGTGCAGTGGCCGCTCCCGGCCACCGCAGCCTCGCCTGCTGGGCTCCGGCGATCCTTCCGCCTCAGCCTTCCAAGTAGCCGGAATTACAGGCATGCGCTACCACACCCGGCTGATTTTTTGATTTATTGTAGAGATGAGATCTCGCTGCCCAGGTGGGTCTTGAACCCGAGGGCTCAGGCGATCCACTGACCTCAGTCTCCCAAAGGCGCAGGATTACAGGCTGAGCCACCGAGCCCAGCTGGAAGTTTTTTTTTTAACCTGTATCAACCTGTGGGAAATAAATGAAGTCCTGCCAAGGGAGTAGGCTGTCAGTGAAATGGACTGCGGTAACTCTGAAAAGCCCAAGTTTGAGGCAAGAAAACTGGGGCAAAGGTGACAGGCTGGGGGCAAGGACGCTGGGCCTGGCTGCTGGGCTCCTGGGCTTCCCCAGGTGTCCACCCACCCAGGGCACTAGGGCAGCTCCAGTGGCTGTGACCCCCCAGCAGGAGAGAGGCACTCACATTCTCCCCTTCATCCTCTGATCTGTCTCCCGCCCTTCCAGACTCTCTGTCTTCCCTGCCCAACTCTGGAA
>NW_007145387.1:0-4360 GCF_000164805.1 Carlito syrichta
CTTCAAACTAGATGTACCCCGTATAAGTCTGGGTTACTCCTGATAAAACTATGTTTAAAAGACTCCCTCCTCTGTTACCCCACTTACGGGATCCTATTCTTTAAGAGTTTACTAATCAATCTCTGTTAAAGTATCTCCAGTCTTTACAGCAGGTGCAGGACCTTGTCCACACCAACGTCTGTGCTGTACTGCCAACTCCAACTTCTACACCGTATCATTTGTTCCAGCCTGGAAATCTGGTCTACATCAGAAAGTTCTAGAAAAAAGGAATGAGCCCCTCCTGGAAAGGACCACACAAAGTCTTCCTCACCACCCCAATGTCACTCAAGGTTAGCAGGATACCAACCGGGTTTCATCATTCACAAGTCAAGGAAGCTATGGACACCGAAGCCTGGCTCAGCCAAGCCTGCAGTTGGAACGCTGACGTGGCCCTTCACCAAAACAATAACTGTACTATGAACCAACATCTTAATAATCCTCTCAAAATCACCCTCTAAGCCCATTGTCCTACATCACCTGACCAGCCAGCAGCAGAAACCGTGAAACTTTGACCATAGCTGAATGCACTGCACTCATCCTTTGCCTCTCCTTTTTGTTATCCCACTTGTTCTAGGATTTAAAGCAGCACTCCTTACTGGAGCTCCTGCAGAATGGCCATGCTGCACGAAAGATCTGTTAACACTGTTTTATTTCTCATGTACTGAATGTATTATTGCTTTACTATACTTAAAATAAGCTTACCCTGGTTTATTCTAGCAAGCACCCCTTTGGGTTCAGCTTATTACTACTACTTTTACTTAAAGTTCCTTTACTTCAGGACAACTCTTCCAGATCTGATACCTCGCATTTCAAACTGGTTTGTTAACTTTGTCAAGAAACAAATCAACTCAGTAAATCTTTTGTATACCAGAGCCTATTATAATTTCCTTCCTTTAACTAAAGAGTCAATGAATTGACTCATGCACAACTACAAGGGGGAAATGAAATAAGCTAATCAGTTAATAAAATCAAATTGCTAGCAAAGTAATAATATTAACCAGCTTACTCCATTTTGTTTAAAACTTTCATCTCTGTTACTTGCCTGACCTAAGAACCAATGCCTACATGTGGTTACAATAATGTTCCCATGACCACAGACCCCCAGCTTTGTCTCTCTGGGCAGGTTATAGTGACCATTGCCTGCTGACCATTACAGAACTCCTTTGCCATAGCTCCTGTGTAATTGTATGCTTTGTTAACTGAAATAAAATGTTATGCTTTGACATTTTCATAGTTTGTTATTATATTGTTAGTGTCCTAACCAAGGTAACTCCATTGTATAATAATTCTTATTCCCTGTCACTGTGGAACTACCTTAAACTATATCTTTTTTTTTTTTTTTTTTGAGTTGGAGTCTCATTCTGTCGCCCAAACTGGAATGCAATGGCCGCTACCGGCCACCGCACCCTCCACCTGCTGGGCTGCGGCGATCCTTCCACCTCAGCCTACCGATTAACTGGAACTACAGGCATGCACTACCGCGTCCAGCTAACTTTTTGATTTATTGTAGAGATGAGGTCTCGCCAAGTTGTCCAGGTGGGTCTCGAACCCGCAAGCTCAGGCAATCCACTCACCTCAGTCCCCATTAAACTATATCTTAATGGTAGAACTCCAGGGACTTTCTAAGCATTGTCTATACCTGCACATGAAATTAATCAAAACTCCCTAACAATCAAAAGTTCCGATTTTGGTTGCCAAGTTGTTAGTTAATAGCTGCTATGGTCACTAAGTTGTTACATAGCCAATGCTGCATGCAAATTTTACCATAAAAGCTTGTCATGAACTGCACCAATTTGCCAAGGGTTTCTCTGGCATTTGCCTACTCTTGACCCACGCATTTAATAAATTCTTAATTAATTAGACTCAACTTGCTGGAGTAACTTCTTTTCGCTTACTCGGTCATAACAACATGAGCTCTCACTGTATTAGGCCCTACCAGTGCTGCATGGTCTTCGTGGTTTGTTTGTCGAGACTGTTTGACTCTGTCAACCAAACTGAAGAACAACGGCACCATCATAGCTCATTTCAGCCTTTATTTCCTGGTCTCAAATGATTTTCCCAACTCAGCCTCCCCAGTAGCTAGGACTACAGTCTCTGACTACAAAGCCTGGCCAATATTTATTTATCAGTTTATTTATTTAGGAGACAAGGAATCCCTCTGTTGCCTTGCTAGGGGGCAGTGGTTGATCCTAATTCACTACAGCCTCGAACTCCTGGATTCAAATGATTCTTTTATCTCTGCTTCCCTAGCAGCTGGAAGTACAGTTGGGTACCACCACACCCAGCTAGGGTTTTTTAAAAGTCTTTTCGTTGAGGGGGGTCTCACATGTATTGCCCAGGCTGGTCTCAAGTTCTCAGAGCAATCCTGCTACATGCTCCTCCCAAAGTGCAGGATTATCAGAAGGGAGTTACTGAGGCTGGTCTAATTTTTTTTCTTTTTTATTGGGATGTGGTCTCAAGCAATCATCTCATCTCAGCCTTCCAAAGTGCTGAGATTACAAATTTGAGCAACCATACTCAGCCAGTACTAGTTGTTGAGAAGAACTTGGGGTATACATGGAAGCTAATGTCTATAATACCAGCACTTTGAGCGGCCAAGATGGGGAGATGATTTGAGCCTAGGAGTTCACAGTGGTAGAGAGCTATGAACATGGCACTGCACTCTAGCCTGGATGACAGAGTGAGACATCTAAAGACAAAACGAAACAGAAACAAAACAAAAAGACTTCTGAATTGGATCCCTGCCCCCTTTCTGCTTTAGGGCCATTTATACAGCTTCCAATATTGATTACCCAGTAAAATTAATCAATTTCACAAGTGGAGAAAAGGGGAAACACTTTAATCATCATATGAAGTTTCAACAGAACCATCACAATTGAATAGATCTCAGACAAGAGTATCTTAACATATAACTCACTACATGAAGAGATATTTTCTAACTAAAAAACATTTAGAGCAATTTAGAAGAGCAAAACAAAGAATGATCTTCACAGCAGAATGGCTCTTATGCGTGCAGGTCACAGTTCTAGTATAAAAGGTCACAATGACAGTGTAAAACCCCCACTGGGATATCTCACTTTCCTTTGAGGGCATCTGTTAGAGATGGTCATGCTGTGGGTTTTCAGCAAGGCTAGTGTTCCTCCCCTTTGTAGATTCCTCCATATGGAAAGCCTTGGTTTTCAGCAGCTTGTGGGAGTGACCTGGGCTCAAGGAGTTTCCCTGGGCATCTGTCTGTCCACTTGCCCAGGTGGTGGCATCTTCTGACTGGTGCCAAACCCTTCAGAACTCGCTGTTGGTGGCATCTACCTCTTGTCGAGGTTACTGGAGCTCCTTCCTCATTTTAGTCATTGGTTCCTGGACTTCTGAGTCTCAACAGCAATTTTGGTCCCTCTCAACTTCAATAACAGCTCCCTTCTTGGTGGATGCCCAATTCAGCAGCTTGAAAGCACCGGTGTCCACTTTCCCACAGAACTGAGAGCATTGACAGGAGTGGTGGCTAAGCCCAGCAAAGTTATCAAGTGCCCAGGTGCAGGACTGCTCTTGGTTTAGGCCAGGTGGCATGTAGTAAGATACCAAAATCTAATTATGTGGGGATTCTCATTCTTTATCCATGAAAATTTCTTCAGACACTGGTATGATTATGTTAAAATTTGTATCATTCTGGAAGGGAGCTTTGAAATTTCTTGAGTTTTTATTGAATCAGGCAGTGGAAGGATGGGGTGAGAGGAAAGGCCCAATTATTGGCAGTTTCCATTCACAATACAATATCTTTTCAGACAGACATTGACATTTTATATTAATATATCTAATTCTCTTCCCATATCTGAGAGACATTGCCTTACTTTAGAGATGGGACTCAGTGAAGATGGAGCACAGTCCAAGATCATAAAGCTAGTTCATGCTGGAGATGGACAGAAATCCTAGTTCCTCAAGTAAACACATAAGGTAGGGAAATAAGTGAAGGAGCAATTAGACTAGACTAGACTCTCCTTTCAGAGAGTCCTGTGCTTAATTAAAATTGTATTTTTTTCTATTTTTGTCTAGATTATGTTCACCAAAGTGACCTTCAAACTTGCTATTATTTCCATATGTGCAGTGCAAATGGGTTGGGATAATGTCACACTCTCAATAGCATTTTTTTTCAGAATACTTATTTTTTATGGTAATTAAATGGATACTATTTTTCATTATTCCCCTTTGTCTACTATCCCTACTTCCACTGCAATCCCTCTGTTAGCATTTTATTTAAAGGTGTATCTTTCCCTTTTATGGATGTATGTATGTATGTATGTATGTATGTATGTATGTATGTATGTATGAA
>NW_007145388.1:0-770 GCF_000164805.1 Carlito syrichta
CAGAGTATACATCGACTCATCAGCACATGCAACATACTCTAAGACTGACCACATTCTCACATATAAATCAGGTGAACAAATTTCAAAAGATTGAAACAATACTATGTATCTTCTCAGATTGCCATGGGATAAAAATAAATATCACCACCAACAAGCCCTCCAAAACACACAAAGACATGGGCACTAAACTGCATGCTGCTCAACGACTTCTGGGTCAACACAGAAATCAAGACAGAAATAAAAAGATTCCTGAAAACAAATACCCATTTTATCAGACTCTCTGGGATGCCATCAAAATGTGTTAAGAGGAAAATTCATAGCATTGTATATACACATCAAGAACGCAGAGAGATCATAAGTAAATAGCCTATCATCACACCTAAGGGAGCTGGAAAGGCAGGATACCTAAATCCTAACTTCAGCAGCAGAACTCAGATCACTGAGATAAAATCACAGTTGCAGGATATAGAAGCTAAAAATATCATAGAAAGGATCAGCAAGACAAAAATCTGGTTCTTTAAAGGATAAATAAGATTGACAGTCCCCTGGCCAGATTGACTAGAGAGAAAGAGAGAAAGTTCAAATAAACACAATTAGAAATGCAAAGGGTGAAGTCACAAAGAAATTTAGAGGATTATCAGAGATTATGATGAACACCTGTGTGCAAATAAATTTCCTAAAGGAAATGGAGCAGCACTTTCTGATATCACACAACCTCCCAAGTTTGAAACAAGAAGAAATTGAAACTCTAAACAGACCAATAACAATTT
>NW_007145389.1:0-757 GCF_000164805.1 Carlito syrichta
TCTGTCAAAACCTACTTGCACTGATAAATGACTTTGGTAAAGTCTCAGGTTACAAAATCAACATGTAAAAGACAGTTGCGTGTCTATACATAAGCAAGCAGGTGGAGAACCAAATAAAAAGCACAATCCCAAACCCAGCTCGATGGCTCAGCCTGTAATCCCACGCCTTTGAGAGGCTGAGGTGAGTGGATTGCTTGAGCCCGTGGGTTCGAGACCCGCCTGGGCAGCCAAGACCTCATCTCTACAATAAATCAAAACATTAGCCGGGCGTGATAGCGTGCGCCTGTAATTTCGGCTACTCGGAAGGCTGAGGCAGAAGGATTGCCAGAGCCCAGCAGGTCGAGGCTGTGGTGGCCAGGAGCGGCCACTGCACTCCAGTCTGGGTGACAGAGTGAGACTCCAACTCAAAAAAAAAAAAAGCACAATCCCATTCACAATAGACACACACACACACACACACACACACACACACACACACACACACACACACAAAGAGATACCTTGGGATCCACCTAAACGGAGAAGAAAGACCTTTACAATGAAAAGTACAAGACACTGCTCAGAGAAATCAAGATTGACTCAAACAAATAGAGAAACATTCCGGGCTCAAGCGTTGGAAGAATCAATATTGTCAAGATGTCCATCCTATCTAAGGGGATTCACAGATTCAATGCATACCCATCAAATTACCAACATTGTTTTTCTCGGACTTGGAAATGGCAATACAGAAATTCATATGGAAAAAGAAAAGAGCATA
>NW_007145390.1:0-787 GCF_000164805.1 Carlito syrichta
CAGGTCGAGGCTGTGGTGGCCAGGAGCGGCCACTGCACTCCAGTCTGGGTGACAGAGTGAGACTCCAACTCAAAAAAAAAGAAAAAGCACAATCCCATTCACAATAGACACACACACACACACACACACACACACACACACACACACACACACACACAAAGAGATACCTTGGGATCCACCTAAACGGAGAAAAAAGACCTTTACAATGAAAAGTACAAGACACTGCTCAGAGAAATCAAGATTGACTCAAACAAATAGAGAAACATTCCGGGCTCAAGCGTTGGAAGAATCAATATTGTCAAGATGTCCATCCTATCTAAGGGGATTCACAGATTCAATGCAATACCCATCAAATTACCAACATTGTTTTTCTCGGACTTGGAAATGGCAATACAGAAATTCATATGGAAAAAGAAAAGAGCATAACTAGCCAAAATAATCCTCAGCAAAAGCAACAAAGAGGGAGGCATCACACTTCCAGACGTTAAACTTTTTTAAAGGCTGCAGTAACCAAAACAGCCTGGTATTAGTACAAGAATAGACCCATGGACCAATGCAACAGGACAAAGATTCTGGAAGCAAAACTATAGTTTCCTTGCCAATTCATCTTTGATAAAGCCACCAATAACAATCACTGGGGAAAGGAGAACATATTTAGCAAATGGTGCTAAGACAACTGGCCAACTACAGACAGAAGAATAAAACTAGACCCCTGCCTATCACCATATACAAAAATCAACTCAAAATGCATGAACCATCTAAATGCGAAACCTCAAACTATAGGAAT
>NW_007145391.1:0-797 GCF_000164805.1 Carlito syrichta
TACCCATCAAATTACCAACATTGTTTTTCTCGGACTTGGAAATGGCAATACAGACATTCATATGGAAAAAGAAAAGAGCATAACTAGCCAAAATAATCCTCAGCAAAAGCAACAAAGAGGGAGGCATCACACTTCCAGACGTTAAACTTTTTTAAAGGCTGCAGTAACCAAAACAACCTGGTATTAGTACAAGAATAGACCCATGGACCAATGCAACATGACAAAGATTCTGGAAGCAAAACTATAGTTTCCTTGCCAATTCATCTTTGATAAAGCCACCAATAACAATCACTGGGGAAAGGAGAACATATTTAGCAAATGGTGCTAAGATAACTGGCCAACTACAGACAGAAGAATAAAACTAGACCCCTGCCTATCACCATATACAAAAATCAACTCAAAATGCATGAACCATCTAAATGTGAAACCTCAAACTATAGGAATCCTAGAAGAAAACATAGGAAACACCCTTATACACTTTGGAGTGGTCAGTGAATTCTTGACCAAATCCCCAAAAGCGAATGCCATGAAAGCTAAGACAAGTGGGAGACCTCATCAAACTGAAAAGCTTTTGCACATCAAACAAACTATCAAGAAAGTAAAAAGATAACCCACAGAATGGGAAAAAACATTTGCAAGTTTTGCATCTGACAAAAGGCCTAACATCCAGGATCTACAAGGAACCCAAATGAAGTGAAAGAAAAATAACTGACAACCCCATTTTTAAAAGAGGGAAGATATTAACAGATACTTCTCTAAATATGACATACAAGCTGCCAAGAGACACATGAAAAATG
>NW_007145392.1:0-784 GCF_000164805.1 Carlito syrichta
GCATCACACTTCCAGACGTTAAACTTTTTTAAAGGCTGCAGTAACCAAAACAACCTGGTATTAGTACAAGAATAGACCCATGGACCAATGCAACAGGAGAAAGATTCTGGAAGCAAAACTATAGTTTCCTTGCCAATTCATCTTTGTTAAAGCCACCAATAACAATCACTGGGGAAAGGAGAACATATTTAGCAAATGATTCTGAGACAACTGGCCAACTACAGACAGAAGAATAAAACTAGACCCCTGCTTATCACCATATACAAAAATCAACTCAAAATGCATGAACCATCTAAATGCGAAACCTCAAACTATAGGAATCCTAGAAGAAAACATAGGAAACACCCTTATACACTTTGGAGTAGTCAGTGAATTCTTGACCAAATCCCCAAAAGCGAATGCCATGAAAGCTAAGACAAGTGGGAGACCTCATCAAACTGAAAAGCTTTTGCACATCAAAAGAAACTATCAAGAGAGTAAAAAGATAACCCACAGAATGGGAAAAAACGTTTGCAAGTTTTGCATCTGACAAAGGCCTAACATCCAGGATCTACAAGGAACCCAAATGAAGTGAAAGAAAAATAACTGACAACCCCATTTTTAAAAAGAGGGAAGATATTAACAGATACTTCTCTAAATATGACATACAAGCTGCCAAGAGACACATGAAAAATGCTCAGCCTCACTATCATCAGAGAAATGCAAATCAAAACTACAGTGAGACACCACTTAACTCTGGTAAGGATTGCTATCATTAAGAAGTCAAAGAAACAGCAGATGCTGG
>NW_007145393.1:0-873 GCF_000164805.1 Carlito syrichta
ACATATTGTTCTGCCAAAACTGATATCAGGCATCTGAATCACTGACAAAATTTCCTTCTTAAGACTAACATGCCATATAGCAATTGTTCTTAGGTCTGTTGGGGTCTAAGATGAGAACTGAGCAGTAAATTGATTGGTTGCAATGACTGTCAGGAGTGGTGTCACGGTCAACATCTTTATTTATTAAGATATTTTAAGCCCTTTTTACTGAAGCACATGATTCAGAAGAGATCACTTTGACATGTGTACTCGTGACCCAGCTAGTTCTTTCATAGAGCATTAAACACCAGGTAGTCTTGCCCTTACATCTCCCCTCTCCATACCAATCCAAAAGTGTGGCTTTGTTGAATTAAGGTTTGATCTTATGCAGGTTATGTTTCACTTGATGATGCTGTTGGTGAGAAGAGCCTAAAGGAAGTTGTGCTAATGACTGAACAAAGATGTGGCAAACGTATTGCACTTCTGAACTCAGTGATGCTGAGTTTAGAGCTCTGGAATTTTAAATTCACAAGTGGAAGTTGCATTAAATATGCTTAGTCCTGAGATATTAGAATATATATATTTTAAAAACAGTGACAATGCACACACACACACTTTTCTCTAGATCTTTCTCTGCCATTAAGTAGCTTTATTACTTTAATGAAGTTATTCAGTCTCTGAACCCCAGCTGCAATACTTTTCCATTTATCTGTCTCTCTACTTCGAGCTGAAACTTTTTTCTTTGAACACATCAGGCTCTCTCATGCTGTCATACATTTATACATGTTGGAAATGTTCTTACCTCTTGTTAATTGTCTGAATAATTTTGTATTTAGTTAGCTGACACTCAATGAACACTTCCTCCTAGAAGCCTCCCAGACTGCTTTAGGGGCT
>NW_007145394.1:0-3159 GCF_000164805.1 Carlito syrichta
CCCAGCTAGTTCTTTCATAGAGCATTAAACACCAGGTAGTCTTGCCCTTACATCTCCCCTCTCCATACCAATCCAAAAGTGTGGCTTTGTTGAATTAAGGTTTGATCTTATGCAGGTTATGTTTCACTTGATGATGCTGTTGGTAAGAAGAGCCTAAAGGAAGTTGTGCTAATGACTGAACAAAGATGTGGCAAACATATTGCACTTCTGAACTCAGTGATGCTGAGTTTAGAGCTCTGGAATTTTAAATTCACAAGTGGAAGTTGCATTAAATATGCTTAGTCCTGAGATATTAGAATATATATATTTTAAAAACAGTAACAATGCACACACACACACTTTTCTCTAGATCTTTCTCTGCCATTAAGTAGCTTTATTACTTTAATGAAGTTATTCAGTCTCTGAACCCCAGCTGCAATGCTTTTCCATTTATCTGTCTCTCTACTTCGAGCTGAAACTTTTTTCTTTGAACACATCAGGCTCTCTCATGCTGTCATACATTTATACATGTTGGAAATGTTCTTACCTCTTGTTAATTGTCTGAATAATTTTGTATTTAGTTAGCTGACACTCAATGAACACTTCCTCCTAGAAGCCTCCCAGACTGCTTTAGGGGCTTCTCCCTGTGCTCCTCATCCTGAATATGTGATAACTCTTGCCACACTACATCATTGTCTTTGTTGGTCTATTCATCTCTAATCTTGGATTAAAAACTCTTTAAGAGCATAAATTGTGTGTATTCCTTATGCTACTTTTATCACTTAACACAGTGCCTGTGAATATTTGGAACTTAATAAGTGAATTAATAGATGAATGAATGAATGAATGAAAAAATAAACATAGTCTGTTCTGTTTTTTCATTATTCGCTGCAATAATGTTTGGTCTCATTAAAATACAAAATGTAAATGAAGGAAAGTAATTCAGCTGTACCCCTTCCTGACAGAATAGGACTAATGCAGGATTTATTGTTCTTGTGGCCCTTAGATCAGCTTAATTGCAATACAGTTATTTATATCAGCACAATTATGCTATTTGTAGTCAGTTCACTGTTAATGTTTTCTCTCGATGATTGCAGTTTAGAAAATGAGCATCATTATCATCACAATAATTATTATAATTGAGTTTTGAGTAATAAATGAATAGTATACAAAAGTGAAGTATACTTTTGTAAGAGACGTTTATTAGGCACGTTGTTTCTTTGATATGTTAATTTTCATATTTATTGGTCAAATGATGTCAAATATAAAAGGTCATCGCTAACAATATCACTGAATTTTAGTTTTAAGACATTTTTTGATAGAATTTTATTTCAAATGTTCTTTACTATCAGTGTCGCAAAATAAAAGTACATCATTTGAAACCTGAAAAGAAGTCACTTATCAAGAAGTTTTTAAATATTTGTTGTTGGTTGGAATTTTGTACTATGACAAATAAACAAGGCATATCATTCACATGGATGTTTGTTTTGGTTTTCTCAGCTCTCTATATTTTATTTTACAAATGGAAAGTAACATGATCCATGTTCTAAGCCTGAACTGCCCTGTTTCCAATATCTCAAAGATGAATATATCTGAAAATCAACAGTGTGGGAAAAATATATTTTTTTTTATTTTTGACAATGGTTATAAATGGAAAAGAAGAAGAGCTGAAATTTCGAGAATCTAATTTTTTTCTTCTTTATCAAAATAGTTAGCCTCGAGGTGACCACTGTTTTAAAAGTTAGATAGACTATAAATTCCCAAAGAGGTAGTGGTTAAGAAGGAAAAAAAAAGGAAAAATACACAACTAAAAGCGTTTATTTCTCACAATCATGACAGCTTCTCCAAAGCTGCTGAATGATAATATAGATGCTGCCATCTGGAAAACTACTAAAAGGCAGTCTATATAAAGAAGTTTTCACTTACCATCTTTCTTCACCATGTACACTGCCTATATTTGTGGTTATTTATTTTCATTGTTTCATACACGTTTCTTAATTTTTTTGTAAAAGTTAGTGAATTTAGGAATTAAATATTTATTTTTATCTAAGATTTGGAACAACCCAGGGCAACTATAAATATGAAGGCAGCAAATCTGATTGTGGGAGAGGGGTATCAAAAAAAAACTCCTGAAATTCATTTATTTTAAAAAATTGTGTATTCTTACATGTTTAAACTTCAGTTACCTGAAGTTTGCTCTTCGTTTGACACAATACACCTGTCAAGATGCTTTTTCTACACCTCAAACCTGTTTTTGACCTTGTCCATTTTGATGCCTTTTGGCGTTTCTGCCATTTTTGTTTCACTTCTTCCACACTGGCAAAACGTTTCCTTTTGAGGACTTTTTCATCCAGGGAAACAAACAAAAATAAAGTGGCTGGGGGCGAGATTGTGTGAATAGGAAGGGTGTGGCGTGGGACTCAGGCCGTCTTTCGGTCAAAACCGATTGAATGCTCAGCGCGGGTGAGCAGGTGCGTTGTCCTGGTGGAAAAACCTGTTTGCCACAACTCCGAGGTTTCTTCCGTAAATCATGACCCAGCCTGTCAAAACTTCCAGATAAAAACTTTGGACGTTTGATCCAGAGGAACAAATCCCTAGTGTACTACAAGGGGCCCATCCTCTAAAAGATAATCCCGGTTTTGGGGAGGTCCCCTTCGTACACGTTGTGCAAAGAGGTCAGGATTAAACAAGTATACAGTATGTCGCCACTCTATAGCAGAAATTGACCATTGCAGCTCAAAAAATTCATTTTACCTCTTCAGAATAATTATCAAAGAATGTTGAAAAGTTACAGGAATTACAGCATCACCATTTGGCTTTCATAGTTCTGACGACAGTTCTCTGGGCTTCCCAATAAGAGAGCTGTTTTACATAGTGATTGAAGGCTTTAAGGCCAGGCACTGTGGCTCAGGCCTGTAATCTCCGCACTCTGGGAGACCGAGGGGGAAGGATTGCTGGAGCCCAGGAGTCTGAGATCAGCCTAGGCAACATAGTGAGACCAGTCTCTACAAAGAAAAAAAAAAATTAGTCGGAGGTGGTGGCGAGCACCTGTAGTCCCAGTTACGCGGAAGGACCACTCTGAGCCCAGGAGTTCAAGGCTGTGGTGAGCCGTGATCGAGCCACTGCACTCCAGCCTGGGCGACAGAGTGAGATCTCCACTGAAAGAAATGAAAAACAGGG
>NW_007145395.1:0-648 GCF_000164805.1 Carlito syrichta
TACATAATAGATAAATAAAGCATGTAGTTAATCTTTCACAACTAACCATTTGCAGAAAAGACTGTCAAATTAACTTCCACACAATTCATCACTGCCGTTTATTTTCTGGAAAAGTGGAAAGATGCCCTTGATCTATAGCTTCACAGGACATATTTGATTATTTCCTAAGGATACATAGGAAACGTCAAAGAAATATTACTACTAGACATTTTAGTATCTTAATGAGATCCTTTTTATTCTCCCTTCGTCAACTCTATTACCTTTTACGTATAGATCCCAATTGCTTATTACTTTGGCAACAACCGATGATGCTACTGATGTGACAGCAAATTCTCTAAACTAAAATTTAAGTGCTTTGTGTGGTGATAAAATTGTCAAAAACTGGCTGTAGCAAAGTGGTTCAATATTTTTCTCCTACTTCTTTGTTCTAAGGACTTTCTCATAGACTAACCGGACCACCCTCAAGTCCCATCTAGCAACTTGAAATTATAATTATGAGGAAAAAAGGGGGAGGGAATATGCACTTGGGAACTACATGGACTGAGCTAACTTAATGCATCTAGCTGCCGCAGGAGTTAAATAAAATATATTTGGCTAGTGCCTAGCATAGCACTTGATAAAAAAAAACATTCTCAAATAAGATTAGTT
>NW_007145396.1:0-741 GCF_000164805.1 Carlito syrichta
TCTTATTCGTTTTCCTTTTGCTGGGGTAATCCTTTAGTAACTTCGTAATTCTTTCTGATATATTTCTTCTTTGAAATTAAGTAACTATGTTTTTGTTATAATAATTTAGAAGATATAGAAAGTGTGCTTGTCTTAATCATTTAGAATGTCTGTGTTTAGTTATAGCACTTATTATTACAAATTTATAAAATATATTTATTCTCATACTTTAGAAAATAGCCATTTTCCATAACTGCTTTTCACTATAAACAGGAAATTTTAGTACTTACAGTTCTCACTCCTAATCATTTTCTTCATTTATAATCTGATTTGGGCTAATAATATAGTTATTCTTACCTCTTCACAGTGTGTCTTCAGAGTTTTTCAATAATACCTTGTTCATAACTTTACCTATCAGTTTAGACATCACCTATTAATTCAAAGTGGAAGTCAGTTTTTTCTTCTTATCTCACCTCCCACTTACACGTCTATTGAATACTCAAATATTGGTCAATTTTAACATTTTTTTCTACATTAACAAAGTCTATAGTAAACCATTCTTTTCTAGAACCACAACTCCCACAGCCATTTTAGCTTAGTTTTAATTTTTTTTTTTTTTTTGAGTTCGAGTCTCACTCTGTTGCCCAGACTGGAGTGCAGTGGCTGCTCCCGGCCACCACAGCCTCGAGCCGCTGGGCTCCGGTGATCCTTCCGCCTCAGCCTTTCAGTAGCTGGAACTACAGGCAAACGCTACCACGCTCG
>NW_007145397.1:0-11760 GCF_000164805.1 Carlito syrichta
TTTCTGTATAGAATCAATGTACATGGTTTGGTGGTCTCTACTCTGAAACAAACAAAAACGACAAGCAGAGCAATACAGTAATGAAACGTTATCTTTGAATAAACTAGAAAAATTTTGCAACTCTGGGTCAAAGCATATGAAGGGAATCAGCTAATCACTAAGAAAATTGATCCAGAGTGAGGTTAGGCTGAAAATGATTCTGATAAGCTTGGGCAAACCAGCCAAATGCATATTTCTTATACACACTGCGGGAAAAACTATGACACCCTACTTGGAATAATATTATGAGTGGGCTGCCAGTAAGTGCCTCCAAGACATGGCCAGGGAAAGGGCTGAAGGCAAAATCTTGCAGACATACATAGCTTTTCTGCCAGAACCACTTTACTGGTGTAGCAGATTGAAAGAGAAGAGTCACTAGTGGTGAGGCTGAAAACTTTGGTACTCGAGGACTGATTTTGGCTGATCAGGGAATAGAGAAACAGTGGTTTAAGCAATAGCAGTGAGCATTGACGTTAATTAAAATTAGAACTAGCCGGGCTCGGTGGCTCAGCCTGTAATCCCGCACCTTTGGGAGGCTGAGGTGAGTGGATTGCCTGAGCCCGCGGGTTCGAGACCCGCCTGGGCAACTTGGCGAGACCTCATCTCTACAATAAATAAAAAAATTAGCCGAGCGTGGTAGCGTTTGCCTGTAGTTCCAGCTACTGAAAGGCTGAGGCGGAAGGATCACCGGAGCCCAGCGGCTCGAGGCTGCGGTGGCCGGGAGCGGCCACTGCACTCCAGTCTGGGCAACAGAGTGAGACTCGAACTCAAAAAAAAAAAAAAAAAATTAGAACTAAGCTAAAATGGCTGTGGGAGTTGTGGTTCTAGAAAAGAATGGTTTACTATAGACTTTGTTAATGTAGAAAAAAATGTTAAAATTGACCAATATTTGAGTATTCAATAGACGTGTAAGTGGGAGGTGAGATAAGAAGAAAAAACTGACTTCCACTTTGAATTAATAGGTGATGTCTAAACTGATAGGTAAAGTTATGAACAAGGTATTATTGAAAAACTCTGAAGACACACTGTGAAGAGGTAAGAATAACTATATTATTAGCCCAAATCAGATTATAAATGAAGAAAATGATTAGGAGTGAGAACTGTAAGTACTAAAATTTCCTGTTTATAGTGAAAAGCAGTTATGGAAAATGGCTATTTTCTAAAGTATGAGAATAAATATATTTTATAAATTTGTAATAATAAGTGCTATAACTAAACACAGACATTCTAAATGATTAAGACAAGCACACTTTCTATATCTTCTAAATTATTATAACAAAAACATAGTTACTTAATTTCAAAGAAGAAATATATCAGAAAGAATTACGAATTAGTAAAGGATTACCCCAGCAAAAGGAAAACGAATAAGATAATAATGGAATTCCAAAATCAACAAGGACCAAATAAATTAGAAAATATGTTGCTAACTCTAATTATAAAATATTTAAAATGAAACTATATTGATATAGAAGATTGAGGGACTGGTGCAAGGAGAGAGAAAGAATAAGATAGAAATGAAAACCTATCAGTTTTTTCCCATTGGAGGAGAGTCCATCTTGATTTATACTAGCTGCTGTAAAAAATGCAAGTGATTAAAAAATTACTAATAATGACTAGAAGTAAAATATATAATTTACAAATAATACAGAGGGAAAAAAGCCAAAAAAAGAAAAAAGAAAGAAAGAAAATAATAACTAGAAAAGAAACAGACTGGGTGCAGTGGCTCATGCCTGTAAATCCAGCACTTTGGGAGACCAAAGCGAGAGGGTTGCTTAAGGCCACGAGATTAAGACCAGCCTGGGCAGCATAGCATGTTTCTATCTCTACAAAAATAAAAAATAAAAAGAAATAGCAAGAAGTGCAACTATATCAGTAATCATAGTAAGTGTGAATATGTTAAACTCATTTATTAAAAGACGTAACTGCTCAGATTCATTTAAAAACTCCCAAATCCAGGTAAATACTTATTATGGGAGACATTACATTATATTTTTTACAACACATAATAAACAGAGGAACGTGGAGAGGTATGTCAAGAACAGGCTGTAACAACTGAAATCTTTATGCACCTAACAAAGTTGCCTGAAATCTATTAATTTGAGAAATATGAAATCTATAATCATAGGGGGAATATTAGTATCCATCACTTAGAAAGAGCAGATTAAATATATTAAACATAAATAAGATTATTTAAAATTACAACTTCAAATACTAAAGTTGATGTAATATAATTGTATGTATTTTCTATTCTCCAAATATAGAACATACATTTCTTTGAAACACACAAACATGTTTTTCAAAATTGTTCATGTATAGACCTTAGAGTACTTAAATAGTAAATTTTTTTTTCCTGGAGGTCAGATTCCCCGATCACAATATAATTAGATGTCAATGGTTTAAAAACAAAGTATACAACTGAAAAATTAAAACATATCACTAAGTAACTGCTGTGTTCAAGAAGAAACACACATGCTAGCTATAAATTATTCATACTTGAACAATATGTGCATCACCTATCAAAAATTGTAGTTGTTATTAAAGTAGCATACTCAAAAAATTTACAACTTAAATGTGTTATAAAATAAGAAATATTGAAAACAGATAAATACACTTACTTCCAGTGATTAAAAATAAAAGCAAAATCTACCTCCATTCAACTCAGAAGCTTATTTTAAAAGTAATTTTAAAAGATCAGAAATATTTAAAAACACAAATAATCAAAAATACCAGAAAAACTTATTAGTGAATCTAATATTATTTCTTTGAAATTAGCAAATTAAAAGAAGATTTGGTATCAAGAAGAAAGCAGAAACCATAAATAATTTTAGGTAGTATAGCTATAAAGACAATTAAAAACTTTATGGAAAATGGCGACAACATCTAGAGGAAATGGCAAATTTATAAGATCCTAAAATGACCAAAATTACCCAAGGGTTAAAGTGAATGTTATAAACTCTTACTGTGTATTGGAAAGTTCACCAAAATTGAAAAAATAAGGACAACATACAAAAATTAATAAATTTCCTTTACTTCAACAATAACCATTTAGAAAATGTTGAATAGAATAAGAAAGTTAAAGTATTAAAAAATGTCTGTATGGTTTCATGTCAAAGTAAATATAATAGTTATCTCTGGAATGGTGGAGGATACAAGGATTGTGGGTGATGTTCAAACTTTAAACATTAAAGATAAGACTATAATTTATTGTATAAAATAAAAGTAGAAGTCCAAGCACTAAAAAAATTTACAGGATATTGTCTTCCTTTATGACTTTTGCAATAAATATTAAGTTTTTAAGTAAAAACATAAAAAGTCAAAAAAACTTAGCAAACTTTTTTTAATTGAGGTCTCATTCTGTTGCCCAGGCTGGAATGCAGTGGCACAGTCACAGCTCACACTAACCTCGACCTCCTGGGCCCAGGCACTCCTCCTACCTCAGCCTCCTGCGTATCTGGGACTACTGCATGTGCACCATCCCACCTGCTTATTTTTAGATTTTTTTTGTGGAGAGAAAGTCTTGCTATTTTGCTCAGGCTGGTCTTAAAATCTTGGGCTCAAGTAATCCTCTTGCCTTGGCCTCCCAAAGTGCTGAGGTTAGAGGCATGAGCCACCACACTTGGCCTAAAATTGTTAATACTTTGTTGCAAGAGTATTTTATTAGGATACTCCAATTAAATGTTAAGTCTCTGAATTACAATTTGCCTGTAACAAAGTGTGGGGCTGTTCATATCGTAATTCAGAACTGTCCTGGTCAAAGTGGGATGCATGGCCACCATGATTATATAAATATGAGTCTTCAAATGCTGTCTGGTCATTCTAACAGTTGAGTAGGCTCTACCTGCGGAAGGATAGAAAGGTTTTGAAGAGAAAGCAGAGTCAGAGTGTATGGATCATGTTCTCTTCCTTTACGAGACCACTCCCCTGCCCTGGTTTTGCCCTGGAAGGTTAAAGGTTCAAGTTGAATGTCCTAGTAGGTAATCAAAGTTTGTGTTTCTATTATGTACTTGCCCCCTCTGATATTAGAACCTTGTTTGACACAGTCTATTTGATTTATGCCCTGCACAAGCTGCATCGTTATGAATGTCAGTATTTCTGCACTCACATTCCAGTTTTAAATTGTGTACATTCAAAAAATATTTGAGTTTTCCTGGTGTTGAAGTCACTTTCTCTTTTAGAAATTATGACAGGTGACATTGTTACTACTCTCAAAGGACTAAAATTCTGTAATAATGATATTAGGAGACAATTCAGAAGGTGGCAGGTGAATTGACTAGTAAGGATCGATAAGATTTTTGATTGTTGGAAGAGATCCAAAATATAGAGCACAAATACAGGCACAAAAGTGAGATTGCTAGAGAGAAAAGGCAGGAAAAGAAACTAATCTTATTTGAGAATGTTTTTTTTTATCAAGTGCTATGCTAGGCACTAGCCAAATATATTTTATTTAACTCCTGCGGCAGCTAGATGCATTAAGTTAGCTCAGTCCATGTAGTTCCCAAGTGCATATTCCCTCCCCCTTTTTTCCTCATAATTATAATTTCAAGTTGCTAGATGGGACTTGAGGGTGGTCCGGTTAGTCTATGAGAAAGTCCTTAGAACAAAGAAGTAGGAGAAAAATATTGAACCACTTTGCTACAGCCAGTTTTTGACAATTTTATCACCAGACAAAGCACTTAAATTTTAGTTTAGAGAATTTGCTGTCACATCAGTAGCATCATCGGTTGTTGCCAAAGTAATAAGCAATTGGGATCTATACGTAAAAGGTAATAGAGTTGATGAAGGGAGAATAAAAAGGATCTCATTAAGATACTAAAATGTCTAGTAGTAATATTTCTTTGACGTTTCCTATGTATCCTTAGGAAATAATCAAATATGTCCTGTGAAGCTATCTAGATCAAGGGCATCTTTCCACTTTTCCAGAAAATAAACGGCAGTGATGAATTGTGTGGAAGTTAATTTGACAGTCTTTTCTGCAAACGGTTAGTTGTGAAAGATTAACTACATGCTTTATTTATCTATTATGTATATCTTTTTCACTTTCAAAAACAAGGGAACTTAATATAGAGTCCAAGGGTAAAGAGTTAGAAAGAATAAATTAATTTCGGATCAGCAGGTTGTGTAGGTAAACGATGGCAATAACAACCTCAAATTGTTAATATTTCTGTCTCCCAGGAAGGGTGAAAAGGGAGAAAGTTAAGTATTAAGGATAATAATAACAGTAATGACTAATCGTATTCAATAGCAATGGATCCTAGTATTCCCAATGGTAATGAAACAGCAGCATCTGTTTACTAAGTGCCAAACCTTGTTTTAAGCACTTGATAAGTTTTAATATGTTTTACCCCAAAGTTACCCTTTAAGGGTAGGGTAATAAAAACAAAACAACAAACCAAAAACAAAGAAACCAGTTTCCCAATAGTTTTAGAAACTGTAATTAAAGAAAGAATACCTGAAACATCTGACATCTGATACTTTTTTTGTGTGTGTGTTGTAGTCTCACTCTGTCGCCCAGACTGGAGTGCAGTGGCCGCTCCTGGCCACCGCAGCTTTGACCTGCTGGGTTCCGGTGGTGATCCTTCTGCCTCAGCCTTCCAAGTAGCAAGAATTATAGGCATGCCCTACCACGCCCAGCTGATTTTTTGATTTATTGTAGAGATGAGGTCTCACCAAATTGCCCGGGCCAGTCTCGAACCCACGGGCTCAGGCAATCCACTCACCTGAGCCTCCCAAAGGCGCGGGATTACTGGCTGAGCCACCGAGCCTGGCTGACATCTGATACGTTTGGGCACACAATCATGGACATATTACTTTTAATCCATTTGCCCATGGGCAAATTTTTACAAAAATGAAAAAGTTGAAAATTAATTTATAAAAGCATTGGTGCTTACATTATGTGACCAGAGATGGTTAGTGACAGTTTTCAATGGCTCTTATTTAACTGCTTGATACTTTCTTGACCAGGACTAAAAGTAAGAATGCTTATTTCTACCCTTAAATAATGATTGGTTTTAGAATCTATTTTATTGGGAGACATTATATCATGCTGCCAGAGCCAAGCTCCAGCCGGGTTCAGGGTACCCCAAAGGTGGAGATGGCGTCCGCGATTGGGGGGAAGAAGAGAGAAATAAAGAGAGAGAAAGAAAGAGACTGGACTCAGGTCTAGTGCAGAAGCGATGTGTGTTATTGGGAATTACAATGGGTCTTTTATACACAAAGTCAGATGTGGGAGGGGTGTTCCCCCACCCACCAGAAACCTTAATCCATGAAAACTTAATCAATGATTGCCTTTAAGCCCTTTTCATATGATAATCTTAAAATCTCATAACATAGGATAACCTAATCTGTGACTGACATATTCTATAAACCTTTTTCATCCTAAACTGATTGATTTATGCCAAGTTAAACAATTCTATTGTAGCTTAAGTATTTACTTTACAAACGAAAGTGGCCCATCCCAGAATGTTTGGAATGTGGCCCAGTCCAAAGTTCAGTGGGCTACCTGCAAGTAACCCAGCCGCATTCTTTCAACAAAATGGCTGTCTTCTAAAACTGTATTCTACAATTTACACCTTCAATAAATCCTAAGATCATGACCCAGAAGACTGTGACCAATACTAAGGCTCTTAGATGTGACATGAGTTTGAATTATAAGTTGTGTGAAAGCCACAACTGCAGTTTGTGGAAGAATGGGAGCAATGAGCTTCTAAAGTTAGCTTGTGTTTGTCCCAATCTCAGAGTTTCTATGTTTTGAGCTCACAGGAGCTTGATCTGGTTAGTGCTGGGTAGAAAGGGGGAGGAAATGGGGTCAATAGCTCCCGAACGCATCCTAGTGGTCTCGGGGTCAACGGCCCTTCCTGATCCCTAACGCTCAGTGGGTCTCCGTGGCTGGCTCCCAACATCATGCCAGCTAACTAACAGCAAGATTATTCATAATTCTTAAGTATATAATTGTATAGTATGATTGTTATTCAAGGTATTTAGGTATTGGTTTTTCTTCTTTTTCCCTTACTAGTCAGTTCTATTTCCTCATAAATTTCCTGAAACTATTTTTTTCCAAATGTTTTGATCTATTTTCTCCTGAGTTATTCCATTTTCCACTTAGTTAATAAAAGTTATCTAGAGAAGAAAATCAGAGTTAAAATTATCAGATGGTTTCCAGAATTATCTTCTAAGTGAGTATGTTTCCTATTTACTGCTTCAGCAACTACCTATTTGCTGTAGTTTTATTTTTG
Source organism: Carlito syrichta (assembly GCF_000164805.1). NCBI lineage: Eukaryota > Metazoa > Chordata > Mammalia > Primates > Tarsiidae > Carlito > Carlito syrichta. Next base: position 7,272 of record NW_007145397.1, read on the forward strand.
TTTCTCATAAAACGAATCATGTAATTCCATGATCGCCTATCTGTTGTGTAACAATAAGAAAATGCATTTTAAATCCATTTATTGCATAGAGACCTTAAAACTAAAAGACCATTATGTTCTCACTTAATATTTTTGATCATGAAGAAATATTTTAAATCATAATCTTAATATCAGACCTTTATTTCTACTTATCACTGTCTATGAAATTGCTTCTGCGAAGTCACATGTCTGTCAAACTAATCAATTTTGATCTAATTAAGACTAATGAATGAGTCAGTGTATCCTGTCATATGATCAAAATTTTTTTGTTTTTTTTTTTTGCAGTAAGAAAATCTTGAGGTTAAGAAAACATTTTCTTTTTGTGGGTGAAAGAGCTAGTGATTGAACAAGTACTAGTATGTCCAGAATATTTTAATAGTAGGAATAATATGATACTTTCTTGACCAGAATTCTAAAGCTACAGAAGAAAGGAGGGACAGTATCACAATAAAAGTATATAATTGAATGGTGGTGTCCGTGTTGCAGATACTGCACCAGATGCAGGAAAAGAGAATGCTGTGCTAAATCATGATTTTGTGAATACCAGTTGGAAATTCAAAACTCTTCTAAGGGCTAGTTTAATATATAATTATATATATGTAATATATATATACATAATATATACATATATACACAAAGAAAAACAAACTGAAAATAGTAAGGCAAATGGTACAATGTGAATGGTAGTAATAAACTAAATAAATTATTAGTTAAAATAAGTATAAAAGCATAAAGTAAAAGGCAAGACTGTTAAACAGGATTAAGAATACAATTTTGTGTTTTTAATGAGACTTATTTTAAATTTCTTCATTTATGTGTTATATATAAAAACTTTTTTCCATATTTAATTTAGCATTTTAGTTATATATAAACACACATAATCTACACAGAGGGAGATCGTTTATGTATTTATGATGAAAATCAATAAATAATGGTAAAAAATATTGTATACTCTGGGAAAATGCAATAATCCTAAACTTGTGTGCACTGAATAACTTAGTATAAAATACATAAAGGAAATATTTATAAACTCACAAGGACATAGTGACATACCCACCATCTCACTGTAATATTTTAAAACTGTTTAGTAATTGCTCAACCAAGTATATCATAAAACCAATGAAACTACAGATAATTTGAAAAGTACTTATTAAACTTGATCAAATTAATTTATATAACATTCGATCCAAAAGTAAATAATGCACTATTTCAAGTATAGCTAGAAAATACATTAAATTAGTTTGTGTTTCCTATAGTGCACAAAACAAACCTCACTGTATTTCTGAACAGTGATAACACCCAGTTTATAATCTAAACTAGAATATTTTACTACTAAAAGTAGTAAAAATACTATCTAAAATTTATGCAGGTTTCTATTAGTGTAGTATTTAGAAAAGTATTTATAGTCTTAAATACCTACATTAGGATAAAGATAAAATTAACAAACTATCTTCACAAATTAGAAAAAGAATAAGAAAATAAAGTTAACAGAAGAAGAAATAAAAAAATAATAAACAAAAATTCAGAAAATAATGTAATAGAAAGGAAACACAAAGTAGAAACAATACAGCCATAAGTTAGTTTTTTGAACAATTAACAAAATATAGACAGTATAGAAACAACTGAAGAATAATAGGTATGAAAAATGGGACAAAACTGAGTTTATGCAGAGTTATAGGGAGAGAGCCAGGTTACAAAATATTAAATGCAATTGACAATGTATTAACTTGTTATTGTTGAATTGTGTTTTTGTCTCTGCAACAAATGTTTCCAGCTTTTCAAGTACTACTTCAGTTAGACTGTTTAAACTTGAACTTTATTCTTATATTTATAAATAAATAATTATGCTTTAAAGTTCTTCCAAAATTTTAAATAGCATCACATTTATGAACATAAAAAGTAAGAGTTTGGTTACTAATTTTTATTGCTTTTACTCAAATTAGACCAGTGTAATTATACATGCATTCTTCTTGTATTTTGTTAGTGGCATTATTAACTGCTATTATATTCTTGAAAAGCAACGTGGTTGTGTTTCTCAAACTCCTGGGCTCAAGCAATCTTCTCACCTTGGCCTCCCAAAGTGCTGGGATTATAGGTGTGAACCATCACGCCTGGCCAACTTGGTCATATTTCCAAATAACTCTGAAAACTCATATTGAGACAAATTCTTAATGAGACAAAGACTTAATGGAAACCATTTGATAACTTTAACTGATTTTTCTTCCCTAGATATCTTTCATTAGGTAAGTGGAAAATGGAACAACTCAAGTGGAAACAGATCAAAACATTTTTAAAAAAATAGTGTCAGGGAATTTATGAGTCTAATAGTAATCAAATTACTATTAGAATAAATGAGACTAAAAGAATGCTCTAGCTATAAAACACTATATAGATATCAGCAACATCTTTTTTTTGGTTTGTTTTGCTTGTTTGTTTTAATGAGCATCAATATTTAAATAAATATTTATAAAGAGATATCAACTATCAGCATTGGAAACAACTTATATACAATTGTTGAAATATCTTTGGTTTGGGCTCTACAATTACAGTACACAGCAATGATTTTGCAAAATGTTCACAATACAGTGTTGAATGAACAAGCAGGCATAGAAACTTCCCAAGCCACTTTTATTTTAAATTTTACTTTAAAAATCCATGTACATGTGTAAGTAAGAAAAAAACCTGGAAGGGAATACACGAAATTGTTAAGATTTTTCTCTGAGTAGTGAGATTATGAATGACAATTTAAAAAAATTTTTAAAGATATGGGATACAATTCAGGGTTAGATGTACAATGTTTATTATGCAGGTACCCTTGTTGATGAGGTGTGCCTTCCCTCCCTTGGCAGTTTCCCACTACTGCCAATCCACCCCTCCCTGGCAGCTTCTCACTACTGCCAATCCCTTATAGTATTATGATAAATGTTTAAGGTTCACTTATGAGTGAGAACATATGGTACTCACTTCTTTTTTTCTGTGATAAGTCACTCAGTATTATAGGCTCTAAGTCCATTCAAATTGCTGCAAAGTTCATAATTTTGGCCCTCTTTATGGCTGCGTAATATTTCCTTGTGCATATGTACCACATTTTTTTTTTAGCCAGTCCTCTTTCGATGGACAGCATGGTTGGTTCCATGTTTTTGCTATTGTGAATAATCCTGCAATAAACAAGCATGTGAAGGTATCTTTTTCATAGAGTAATTTGAATTCCTCTTGGTATATTACCAGCAGAGAGATTTTGGGGTCGTATGGAAGGTCTATTTTTAGATCTTTTAGGAATCATCACACTGTTTTCCACAGAGGTTATACTAGTTTACACTCCCACCAACAGTGTAGAAGTGTGCCATTTTCCCTGCATCTTCTCCAGCATCTATTGTTTTCTGAGTTATGGATGATGGATACCCCGACTGAGGTTAGGTGGTATTGGGCATATGTTATAAATTTTCTATCATGAACACCTGTGCTATAATCAGAAAAAATTATGAAATATTTAAACCATCAATGCAATTCATCATTAAAGATTAAAGAAAAGTCTCTTTGATCTATCCCATAGATGAAGAAAAATACTTAATAAAATTCAAAATATATAGATGATTGAGAGTTCTTAGAAATCTATGATTAGAAATGGAAATTCTCTAATCTGATACAAGTTTTATGCCAAAACCCGACAGGAAACATAAAAATTAATTCAGAGATTTTGTGTGCATTTCCTTTAGATCCTGCAAGAAAATAACAAGACATAAAAAAACAAGATTTGAGAGCTAGGTACAATTTATTTTAGAACGATATATTGTCTGATCACTTACATTTAAAAATTAAGTGAATCAAATTACTATTAGAATAAATGAAATTTTAAAAATGTTCTAGCTATAAAACACTATATGGTTATCAGCAACATCTTTTTTCTTTTTGGTTTGGTTTGTTTATTTGTTTGAATTGAGTCTCACTCTGTCACCCAGGCTGGAGTGCAGTGGCATGTTCACGGCCACCACTGCCTAGACCTACTGAGCTCAGATGTCCCTTTCACCTCAGCCTTCCAATAGCTGGAACTACAGGCACGTGCCACCATGCCCAGCTAATTATTATTATTATTATTTTTGATTTATTGTAGTGATGAACTCTTGTGCATATCGTGTAGCATATATGTGCATATCATGTAGCATAGTCATTATTGTAGAGATGAACTTTTGTGCATATCGTGTGCATATATGTGCATATCGTGTAGTATAGTCATTTCACTACTGGATATCTATTCCTGAGATGCTTTTCCCCAAACGTGAAAGGAGTCTGGTATGCAGGTATTTGTTGCTGCTCGGAGTACTGGATAAGTAAATGTGCCATATGTATACTTTGAGATACTTCATAGAGGACACAAGCAATAAACTTAGATTGTATAGCAACATAGATTTCAAGTATAAATACTTTGAATGGAAAGAGTAAGAAACAAAAA
>NW_007145398.1:0-685 GCF_000164805.1 Carlito syrichta
CAAGATGCAAAAGTATGGGCCAACACAAATTCCCCAGAAAGAACAAAAAAAACTGTCTTTCTGGTCTCTGATAATCAGAAAGGTACAGACTGAAGCATATAATGGGAAGCCAGTAGAATCTGCTTTTGTCTGCAAGGAGTCAAAGCCTCCAAGCTCATATTCCCTCATGAAGCAAATGTCTGAAAAAGGGTCCTCAGACTCTGACCTCTGATAACCAACTACCTTTTGAAACACACATGAATTTTTACCACATCACACCCAACCATTCTAAACATCATATATGCTCTCAGTCTCATGTCTATAAACTCTCATAATTTCATTTTCCTTTCCCTGCTCCCATTTCGTCACATACACAGACATGCCCATTATCTCACCCTCACACATTAAACCTTTACATTCTAACTTCACAGCATATGCATTTTTCACATTTGCTTATTCTTCACCTCATGTTTTCAACATCACAATCTCTAACTCACAAGTAATCTCAAGTAATCTCCTCTTGTAGAACTCTATTTCATATTAACAACACATGAAGCTATTGCAATCATATAACCGCTTCTCAGACACCTTTTTTCCCAACTCCTTAGTCAGTTGACATAACAGATTACATGATCTCTTCTATCCATCTGTACAAGTTAGTCCTATAACACTTTCATCATCTCTACATCTAAAAAATTACTCAGAT
>NW_007145399.1:0-793 GCF_000164805.1 Carlito syrichta
CCATGCAGTGTGCTTTCACGTAAATCTTCTCATTCATTTCTCAGAACAACCTTGAAATGGCTGCTTGCGTGTCTCGGATATAAAATTGTCAATTTAGGTAAATTTAGCTACTGAAGCTTCAAGATGCAGTGACTACCTGAGACTAAATGTGAGCAGTGGGGACCAAGGATAGACCCAGGAAATCTCAGAGAGATTAGAGTAGGAGAGGACCACTAGGAAAGAAGACAGGACAACTATAGAGCAGGATGGGATAATGCCACATGTAAATCATGTATGTTCTAAATATTAACACGTCTTTGAAAAGACTAAGCTACCTCCTTCTATGGGTCCAAATATATGGCAGAACTAATGTAGTGTTGTCTACTGATAGATTAGCTACTCATCGAGATGGCCTACTCATCGAGATGGCCTAAGTTTCCCCCCTGCTTGACTAAACTTTAGACAGGTTTCTTCCTGACTTTAGATGCCTGACCTTCCTTTCCTTAGAACGTTTACTTTAGAAAGCTTGTAATTGCAAAGTCTTCCTCTGTCCTGTTCCTTTGAGATCTAGATCACCTCCCAGCCCCTTGTGAGTTTTACAACCCAGAAATATCTTTTTCAAGGACCTGGTAGCTACCCCTTGAAGTGTGGTCATCAGAAAAGATAGTGTCCCTATCACCCAGTCTCTGTGGGAGAGTAGGGACCTAACTTCAAAAAGTACCAACTAGCATTTGGAGATCCCATTGATGAACCTATCCCCAAAGCCCTCGAGTACCTTCCCCCTACATCACCCCAGAGCTTAAAAACCCTCCTG
>NW_007145400.1:0-3258 GCF_000164805.1 Carlito syrichta
AGCTGGAGATCATCATCCTAAATGAACTGATTCAGAAATAAGAGCTAAAACATCACGTTCTCACTCATATATGGAAGCTAAATGGTCAAAGATGGAAATAATAGACACTGGGGACACCAGGAAGGGGAAGGTGGAGAGGGAGCTTCGAGTTCAGAAACTACCTGTGGGGTACAACGTTCACTATCTGAGGAATGGGCCACCTGAGACCCAATCCCCATCACTACTCAACATGACAAACATTCATGTGTGCTCCCTGAATCTAAAATAAAAATGAAAGAAAAAAGAACTACATATTGTGTTTCTGTCATACTGAAGGACAATACAGAGTAAGTGCCTAGTGTCACATGTTATGGAACTAGTCAAGAGAAGAACTTGAATGTTCTTTTTTAGAAAACTTAAATGGATTTCCAACTTCTAATGAAATACCATTCCTACTAGATGACCAGGATTTCAATTTATCTCTCTTTATATCTCATCCTTAACAAAAAATTTGACACAGAAGTACATAATGCAGTGTTGTTAAAGATAACCAGAAGCCCTAGGGCACGATGAGTCATGATTGTGCGTACACTTCAGTATGGATGACAGAGTGAGATACCAACTCCAAAAAAAGGGGGAAATGTAAGTTAAAAACGCACTGTCAATATTTATATAACCATGTTATTGTAACTTTAAATGACTTGAGATCTTAATAAAAGTGCTTTTACACCTGGGCTAACAGTTGTACTATTGAGATCGATTTTACACAGGTTTATTCAATGAGGGAAATGTAATACTGTGCAGAGCCTGCACCAATCCAAACATGAGAAGTTCAGTATCCTGCCCTCTAAAAACTGACATTATTGCAGGAGGCTGGGAAGAATATAGCCAACCTTAAAAAAATAGAGAAACTATTATTTTAAAAAAAGAGAACTATTATAAGAGACAAAGTCTTATGTAAAACATCAATTTCATTTATTCTAATGAGAGTAGGCTAAATCAATGTCTGATTTATGGCCTATTTGTTAAAGATTAATAATTGAATTTCTGTTTGTGATGACTGATTTAACAAAAAAATGTACTTATGCAACCTTCTAAAATCTCACTGAAATGACAGAAAAAATATGTAAAACTAAGGTTACGTAGCAAGGAAATTATCACATCAAAATACAATATAATTATGATTTATTGTTATTATCTTTCAAGCTGCTACTACATACACATTCTAGCTACCTCTACTCTAGTACTGCAAGCAACAAATTAGGGAAAAAGTGTTGATCATAAGAAAAGTTATTACAGTATATGACAAAATTGAAAATTTCTCTTCAGCCCAGACTATAGAATATTTTTTTTACAGTGAGTTCGAAATTTCAATGCATCAAAAGAAAGAGAAAAGACGGTACAAAATAATTTATACTATGCCTCATTTCCTATCCAAGATAGTGCTAACCAACAATCAGACTCTATTCTTCCTGCTTCCATCCATCTTAGTTGTACGTTTTCCACCAGAATTATATAGGACCCTCTACTTACCTGGTCATAAAGCCACACAGAGAGGTCTGCCAGCAACCTCAAGCCACGCTCTACGGTCAAGCTCAGAGGCTGCTTTAGAAGTAGAAAATAGTTTCAAACATTTTTATCACCTCCTTGGGTAGAGATTGTATAATGTTGATGACAATTCAATTATAACCCTCTCAAGTCATTTCAGGCAGGTTCAAGCAGGCATAATCTCCACACACACAAATACCTCTCAAATAAATTTTGCAAACATTACCTGTTATAACCCCTTGCTGCAGTATGCATAACAACTGCATCTGTGGAAAGATACATACCAAACTGTACCTAGAGAAAATAGTTTGGCAAACCCATTTGTTTCTCATGAAAAAGACGAACTGATATGTCACCTTATTAAAGAGCCCAGAGATTTTTTTTAGAAGGTCTCCTGTAGTGCTGCAAACCCTTAGAAAAATTATTCAAGACATTATTTCACTAAAGAACAAGATAAAAGAGGATCATTTCTTCATTCCTATTCTAGCTGCCCAGTTCAGGCCATCATGCCTCATAATTGCACATTCCTTTTTTTGTGTGTGTGTGTGTGTGTTTATTTATTTATTTATTTTAATTTATTCATTTATTACAAAGATGCGGGGTACAATTGAGCATTAGGTATACAAACATTGATCATGCAGGTTCCCTTGTTGATGAGGTATGTCCCTCCCTCCCCTAGCAGTTTCCCTCAACTGCCAGTCCCACCCTCTCCCTCGACAGTTTTCCACTACTGCCAGTCGCTTTCTAATAGCATTATAATTGTTCAAGGTCACCTTATGAGTGAGAACATATGGAACTCAGTTCTTTGTTTCTGTGATAAATCACTGGGTATGATAGGTTCCAAATCCATCCAATTTGCTGCAATGTCCTTATACTTGTCCTTCTTTTTGGCTGCATAATATTCCATTGTGTATATGCAGCTCTATTCATAATAGCAAAAACATGGAACCAACCGTGTTGCCCATTGAAGCTGGACTGGATAAAAAATTGCTCATTCTTAACAGCCTAAATAGTCTGATGGACTGCAACTATTTTTCACATGTCAATCATCTTTCTCACATTTGTCAAAATTCTGAAAATACAGCTCTAAAAATTGTCATTCACCCACGTAGATTCTCTCGTTGACTCCCATTACCTACATGACGAGTTTAAACTTTTTGGCACAGTACTTTAGATGCTTACAAGACCTAGGTGTGACTTACCTTTAAGTCACATTCCCCTTCATTTCCCACCAAGCCCATCAAGTAGTTGAACAATTTATCCTCTCCTGAAAAACAAAAAAAAATCATTCATTGTCAAACATCCATTAATTTTTCAGTACTCTTGTCTCTGTTTGGAAAACATGAAATTTACACTGGAGATGATTTATCTAGTTATGAGACTTTGTAGCACCAAATAAGACTAGAAGCAAGTACAAGCAAATTAGATGCTTGGGTGTCTCCAGGATTAAGAATTAATGAGCCGGGTTCGGTGGCTCAGCCTGTAATCCCGCGCCTTTGGGAGACTGAGGTGAGTGAATTGCCTGAGCCCGTGGGTTCGAGACCCGCCTGGGCAGTGAGACCTCATCTCCACAATAAATCAAAAAATCAGCTGGGTATGGTAGCGCATGCCTGTAATTCCAGCTACTTGGAAGGCTGAGGCAGAAGGATCGCCGGAGCCCAGCGCGTTGAGGCTGCGGTGGCCGGGAGCGGCCACTGCACTCCAGTCTGGGCAACAGAGTGAGACTCCAAC
>NW_007145401.1:0-6334 GCF_000164805.1 Carlito syrichta
TGTCAATATTTATATAACCATGTTATAGTAACTTCAAATGACTTGAGATCTTAATAAAAAGTGCTTTTACGCCTGGGCTAACAGTTGTACTATTGAGATCGATTTTACACAGGTTTATTCAATGAGGCAAATGTGGTAATACTGTGCAGAGGATGCACCAATCCAAACATGAGAAATTCAGTATCCTGCCCTCTAAAAACTGACATTATTGCAGGAGGCTGGGAAGAATATAGCCAACCTTAAAAAAATAGAGAAACTATTATTTTAAAAAAAGAGAACTATTATAAGAGACAAAGTCTTATGTAAAACATCAATTTCATTTATTCTAATGAGAGTAGGCTAAATCAATGTCTGATTTATGGCCTATTTGTTAAAGATTAATAATTGAATTTCTGTTTGTGATGACTGATTTAACAAAAAAATGTACTTATGCAACCTTCTAAAATCTCACTGAAATGACAGAAAAAATATGTAAAACTAAGGTTACGTAGCAAGGAAATTATCACATCAAAATACAATATAATTATGATTTATTGTTATTATCTTTCAAGCTGCTACTACATACACATTCTAGCTACCTCTACTCTAGTACTGCAAGCAACAAATTAGGGAAAAAGTGTTGATCATAAGAAAAGTTATTACAGTATATGACAAAATTGAAAATTTCTCTTCAGCCCAGACTATAGAATATTTTTTTTACAGTGAGTTCGAAATTTCAATGCATCAAAAGAAGAGAAAAGATGGTACAAAATAATTTATACTATGCCTCATTTCCTATCCAAGATAGTGCTAACCAACAATCAGACTCTATTCTTCCTGCTTCCATCCATCTTAGTTGTACGTTTTCCACCAGAATTATATAGGACCCTCTACTTACCTGGTCATAAAGCCACACAGAGAGGTCTGCCAGCAACCTCAAGCCACGCTCTACGGTCAAGCTCAGAGGCTGCTTTAGAAGTAGAAAATAGTTTCAAACATTTTTATCACCTCCTTGGGTAGAGATTGTATAATGTTGATGACAATTCAATTATAACCCTCTCAAGTCATTTCAGGCAGGTTCAAGCAGGCATAATCTCCACACACACAAATACCTCTCAAATAAATTTTGCAAACATTACCTGTTATAACCCCTTGCTGCAGTATGCATAACAACTGCATCTGTGGAAAGATACATACCAAACTGTACCTAGAGAAAATAGTTTGGCAAACCCATTTGTTTCTCATGAAAAAGACGAACTGATATGTCACCTTATTAAAGAGCCCAGAGATTTTTTTTAGAAGGTCTCCTGTAGTGCTGCAAACCCTTAGAAACATTATTCAAGACATTATTTCACTAAAGAACAAGATAAAAGAGGATCATTTCTTCATTCCTATTCTAGCTGCCCAGTTCAGGCCATCATGCCTCATAATTGCACATTCCTTTTTTTGTGTGTGTGTGTGTGTGTTTATTTATTTATTTATTTTAATTTATTCATTTATTACAAAGATGCGGGGTACAATTGAGCATTAGGTATACAAACATTGATCATGCAGGTTCCCTTGTTGATGAGGTATGTCCCTCCCTCCCCTAGCAGTTTCCCTCAACTGCCAGTCCCACCCTCTCCCTCGACAGTTTTCCACTACTGCCAGTCGCTTTCTAATAGCATTATAATTGTTCAAGGTCACCTTATGAGTGAGAACATATGGAACTCAGTTCTTTGTTTCTGTGATAAATCACTGGGTATGATAGGTTCCAAATCCATCCAATTTGCTGCAATGTCCTTATACTTGTCCTTCTTTTTGGCTGCATAATATTCCATTGTGTATATGCAGCTCTATTCATAATAGCAAAAACATGGAACCAACCGTGTTGCCCATTGAAGCTGGACTGGATAAAAAATTGCTCATTCTTAACAGCCTAAATAGTCTGATGGACTGCAACTATTTTTCACATGTCAATCATCTTTCTCACATTTGTCAAAATTCTGAAAATACAGCTCTAAAAATTGTCATTCACCCACGTAGATTCTCTCGTTGACTCCCATTACCTACATGACGAGTTTAAACTTTTTGGCACAGTACTTTAGATGCTTACAAGACCTAGGTGTGACTTACCTTTAAGTCACATTCCCCTTCATTTCCCACCAAGCCCATCAAGTAGTTGAACAATTTATCCTCTCCTGAAAAACAAAAAAAAATCATTCATTGTCAAACATCCATTAATTTTTCAGTACTCTTGTCTCTGTTTGGAAAACATGAAATTTACACTGGAGATGATTTATCTAATTATGAGACTTTGTAGCACCAAATAAGACTAGAAGCAAGTACAAGCAAATTAGATGCTTGGGTGTCTCCAGGATTAAGAATTAATGAGCAGGGTTCAGTGGCTCAGCCTGTAATCCCGCGCCTTTGGGAGACTGAGGTGAGTGAATTGCCTGAGCCCGTGGGTTCGAGACCCGCCTGGGCTGTGAGACCTCATCTCCACAATAAATCAAAAAATCAGCTGGGTATGGTAGCGCATGCCTGTAATTCCAGCTACTTGGAAGGCTGAGGCAGAAGGATCGCCGGAGCCCAGCGCGTTGAGGCTGCGGTGGCCGGGAGCGGCCACTGCACTCCAGTCTGGGCAACAGAGTGAGACTCCAACTCAAAAAAAAAAAAAAAAAAAAAAAGAATTAATGAGACTGGGATACCAAAAGGTAATAATGAAAAGGAAAACATGGCATGGTGACTAGAAGAGTCTAGGTTGCCTAGAGAGGTAAAATCTAGAAATAGGCAAAAAAAAAAAAACCTAGAAGAACAAGAAGGCAGTGAGGTAACCCATGGCTAAAAGAAGAAAAAGAACACATCTCATGGCAGAAGCAAAAGAACAACAATTTGGGATCAAAGACATGAGATCTTTAAAGTTGAGCAGTTCTACATAAGAACAAGTTGCAAATGTTGAGAAGAAATTGCTGAAATTGAATGGGTTTCTAAGACTCTTGAATGCGAGAAGGTCAAAGTGCCATGAAGTTAGAGTTCAAAAGAGATCGTACAGGTCAAATCTGCCAGATGAAGCCGGTGAAAAGGAAAACCTTGTCTTAATTGCCCAAATCCTTCCTGACTATGGAGGATACTCTTGAAGATGACATTGAAATGGTGAAAAGATCACAGATATTTGATGATACAGTCTTCAGCTCATTGCACAACCTAAGACCAAACTAAAATACATCTCATTTAAACTGTTAAATAAAATACAAGATAATTGCCATTTAAAAACAACTCAGGTCAGGCATGGTGGCTCACGCCTATAATCCCAGCCCTTTGAAAGGTTGAGGCAAGAGGATCACTTGAGCCCAGAAGTTTGAGACCAGCCTTGGCAGCATAGTGAGACACTGTCTCTACAAAATGCCAAAAATTTAGTCAGGCATGGTGGCACACACCTACAGTCCCAGCTACTCAGGAGGCTGAGGCAAAAAGATTGCCTGAGTCCAGGAGGTTGAGGCTGTGGTGAGCCATGATCATGCCAATGCCCTCCAGCAGAGTGATCCCAACTCAAAAAATAATAAGAAAAATTTTAAAATTTCCCTAAAAAATAACCACAGAGTTGATATGTATATATTTTTATTTCAATGTAGTATTATTTGTATTTTATTTTATTTATTTCAATTGTTCTAGGAATACAAAATGGTTTTTGATTACATGGTTGCTTTGTATAGTGGTGAAGAAGTCAAGGTTTTCCGTGTGAATTTTTATAGTTGATTAAAAAGTGAAAGATACATTGTAAGAGCATACAGTCACTGAAATGAATTATACCCTGGGATTGGGAAAGTTCAAATTAAATAATAACTGTAAAACATCCCATAGTGAGGAGATCGCCTGAAACCCATGTGGAGGTAACTAAGTATTTAACTTTTTGACTAAATTTAAAATGTAGCAACAAAAATGGCTTTGTAGATTTCAAAAGAGACAAGAAAAAGGATCCAAGTCCTGCTGGATGAGTCAAATTTTTCTCCAGAATCTTTATTAATTGAGAAGCACTGCTGACACTCAGCACTATTTAATGCTTTGGCTGTGCCCACCCACAGAGATATGAGCAGATTTTTATTAGACATATATTAGATAACCTAGAAGTATTCTAGGCTGTCTGTCAGAGAAAAGGAAGGTATCATAAATCATTGCATTACAAGAAAGAAAAGTGTTATTTCAGTAGACACTTTAAAAATGACTAAGTTTAAGAACAGAGTTAAAACCTACACATGACAAGATTTTACACTTACAATTGCTGCCCTCTGCCTTAAAAAGTGAATAATGTCAACTGAACAATCAGCAAGCATAACAAATAGGTAAATAAATATAAATATGGCTGTGTAGTCAAACTTAGAGAAAGTATTTAAGTAATTGTCCAATATTTAACAAGTTACTACCTAAAATTAAGACACTATTGATTATTGAAAAGGTTAATGAAAACTAAGAAATCAACCATAACCTACCTTTCAAGGTGAACATTCTCAAAATCCAAAAGGCAATTTTTTAAAAAGCATAACAGAATGGCTTATTGATGGCGTAAGAAATTGGGTAATAAGATAATGAGATTAATTTGATGACTTAAAATTTTCAAAACTGCGTTTTTCTGTAATATGGTGATGATCTAGTTGATTGCCTAATGTTAGAAAATGTGCTGTTCCTGCTTAGCATTATATGGTCATCATAAGTTACAAAATTATGACATTAATCATGTCATTTTTCCAACAATAAATTAACAACTTGAGGTGTTATGAAATTGGGAGGATATTTTAAATTACGCAAATACATTCCCTTATGTGCATTTAGGCATTATGAGCTTTATTGTTGAGGTTTCACCATAACCTTTACAGATAGATATGAGTCAGGCAACATGATCTCTTGTGTCAAAGGGCATCACGATGAAAATAGTGGCTCCACTATTCACAAGCTGTGAAACAGGGCAAGTGTCTTAACCTCTCTGATCTCTGTTACTTCTTTTGTAATGCCCACATCCTAGAGTTGCTATGAGCAATCAGTGAGACATAAAGCACTTGACTTTGAAAAATTCTCAATAAATGGCAGTTTGTGTTATCATTATTACACAAAATCAATAAATGAGACAGGACAGGCAGAAAAGGAGATTAAGTACAATGTGTCAGGGGTAACAGGCATTGCAGAAGTTCATAGTAGAGGGGCAATCAAGAGCAAGGAGTTTTCCAGAGATGTTTTCTTTGAGGTGTTCCTGCTTGGTCGTACCTCAAAGGCAGAAGAAAACTGAGAACAGAGACAAGGAGTAGAGAATATATTGGGCATGATGTGGGCTAAGGTCCCAGGGCACATGCATATGATGTTTGGTAGCCACCCCAGTGTGGCCAGAAGGAGATTTTTTAAGAAGATTGGGGATCCTGAAATTGAAACACAAAGTAGAGATGAAATAGAAGACTGTAAATGACAAAGAAAGGAGTTAGGATATATTTAGCAAATGAGAAAAATGAAGCAAAACTTTCTAAACTCAATTGTTATACAAGTATATCTATGCACACTGCTAAGTTAATTAATGCACATTGTCAAAAATTACTTCATTAGATCACTCTACTAAAAAGTCAGAAATATTTAGTAGAGATTGGCTCTCTACTAAAGAGTCAAAAATATAAGGTAAAGTTTATCCTTGAGCTCCCATAATAGCAATAAATGAAGTCCACAAAGCCTAGCACATAGTAGGTATTCAACAGATGGCTCATAAATTTTTAAAAAATTTTGGTCATCGATGAAATGGAATATAAGAAAGTGTGTACAAAACTCACCTTATAATTCAGGCATTGTGTTGCCCAATAGTTTCAACTTTCCCTACTCTGGAAGCCAACAAGGAGGAAAAACTGAATGGTTAGAATGCATCTCCTCTTGATTTTTCTATCGGAGATACAAATGAGAAGAGAAAAAGCAAAAAACAGGAATGATGGACAGAGGTGAATCAGTAAATGACAAAGAAGCAAGTCTCAAGAAATGAATAATCACTCCCTCAGTAATATAAGTTGATTATGTAGTGTTATGGATAATTATCTTTTCAGAAGCTCAATGAAAATCATTTGCAAACAGTTATCACTTGCATAGTCCTGAAGGGCTCACATCCTAATTGTCCCTGATTGCACCTGTTACAGCCAAAACTAATAAACGTACAACATAGTGCTGGGGCCTTTCCTTAATGTCAGGGATACAACTACGGCACAACACTCTATCTGGTGTTAAATACTACTACAATAAGAGGAAACAGAAAATTTGCATAGACACAGAAGCCAGACTTCTAGCTCATGGCCTAACTCCACCATCCACTAGCTTTGACCTTAGTCAGAGTTCCTTAGCCATTCTCTGCCTG
>NW_007145402.1:0-1432 GCF_000164805.1 Carlito syrichta
TTTTTTAATTTCTTTTATTTTAAAGACAGGATTAGTTATACAAGTGATCATCGAACAGGTAAATTTTGGGCCTCCTTTGGTCCCCACTTTACCTGGTTTGAGATAAGGTGCCCTTTATTATTGCTGTGTTTCTTCTCCTACTCCCCTGGCAGTTTCTGGCTACTGTCCATCCCTTTCTTATGAAATTGTGGTAGTAAATGTGCAGCGTCCACTTATAAGTAAGACCATGTGACACTCAGTTCTTTGTTTATGTGATAGGTCACTGAGTATCATCGACTCTAAATCCATTCAAGTTGCTGTGAAGTCTATACTTTTGTCCTTCATTATGGCTGTGTAATAGTTCATTGTGTATATGAACCACATTTTTTTAATCCAGTCCAGTTTTGATGGGCAGCATGGTTGATTCCAAGTTTTTGCTGTTGTAAATAGTGCTGCAATAAACATGCATGTGCAGGTATCTTTTTTGTAGAGCAATTTAAATTTCTCTGGGTATATTCCCAGACAGGAGATTGCTGGATCATATGGAAGGTCAATTTCTAGTTCTTCTAAGAATTGCCACACTGTTTTCCATAGAGGTTGAACTAGTTTACATTCCTACCAACAAAGATGAAGCATTTCCTTTTCTCCACATCCTCGCCAGCATCCGTTGTTTTCTGTTTTATTTTATTTTATTTTTATTTATTTATTTTTTTGAGTTGGAGTCTCACTCTGTTGCCCAGACTGGAGTGCAGTGGCCGCTCCCGGCCACCGCGGCCTTGACCTGCTGGGCTCCGGCAATCCTTCCGCCTCAGCCTTTCGAGTAGCCAGAATTATAGGCGCGTGCTACCAAGCCCGGCTAATTTTTTGATTTATTGTAGAAATGAGGTCTTGCCTGCCCAGAAGGGTCTCGAACCCATGGGCTCAGGCAATCCACTCACCTCAGCCTCCCAAAGGTGTGGGATTACAGGCTAAGCCACCGAGCACGGCTTGTTTCTGTTTTATTAAAGATGGCCATTCTTACTGGCCTTAGCTGGTATCTCAATGTTGAAAAAAATTTGACTAAATCTTAGATTTGGAAAGAACTGGTTACAGCACTTTGAAGACCACTCAAGCTGAGGGGAGGCAACTATGTAATAGCTGAAGTCTATGAGTGCACTGTGAGGCTATCACTGCTGGTTACTCAATTCTGTGATGTATCAGGCACTGTGCTGGGAACTGTATATGTATATGAATATATGTGTACGTATATTGTTTCTAATTTCTGAAGCAACCTTATAAAATAACCTTATAAAATAACTATTTGTCATCATACATTGAATAAATAAAATATCCACAAGTTTAAGTAGTCTACCAAGCAAGCGTAGCTAGTAAGACGCAGAACAGAGTCATAAAACATTCAGGTCTGTAGAGTGCCCAAATCCTCCTTCTTTCCACAAATACCTGCCTCCCTCCT
>NW_007145403.1:0-2356 GCF_000164805.1 Carlito syrichta
TCCACTCATCTGGGTCCCTGGGTGATGCACTGTAATGGGCTGTGGTGGTGTGCGAGGCACAGGGATCAGCTTCACAACTAGGTGCTGGATCTACTGTGCCACCAGCAGGCTGGGATGGAGGAGGGAGTTGGGAGTTCCCTCCTCTGGAGCTGAGAGCCTCTGATCAGCACCTCCTTAATATATGCTGTTCCCTTACACAAGCCTGGGGTCACACACTGGGTGCCTCAGCCAGGGTGGGCCCAGAGCCCCAGAGCTCCAAAGCTCCAAAGGGCAGGCAGTGAGCATCGAGAGTGGCCCTGGGCCCCTCACAAGGTACGCCAGAAATGAACCCGGTATCTCTGAGGGGCAGGCGCTTGGAGCCTCCCTGGATGTCCAGTGACTTGGTGCTGGGTGCTGGGCAAGACGATGTAGCCAGGGAGGGAGCTGGGACCTGAGACATCTGTGCTGGTGGGGGTCACGTATAGTGGAGGAGCAGCAGCCGGAGGCCGCAATATCCGGCCCTGCATGGGACCGAGGGTCCCTGTGCCTCGGACCGGTGTGGCTGGATGGTGGGAAGGGGGTGGGGAAGAAAAGTAAAGGTCTTTTTGGGAACGCACATTCGGAGAATCTCACACTTCCACCTATGCCGTCGGCATCTTACCCGAACACCCTGTAGTCAAAATTTTACAAAAAGGATATTTTCCATGTTTTTATTATAGAATTAGATATTTGGCAGAAATTAGGGGAATAAAATAAGTTCAGTATATTACTAATGAAATGAAAACACTTGCCAAGAAACCAGGGCCAATCCAATTTAGTAGTGATTAAATAGTAATTATAATTTTAGAGCTATTAAGACAACAGTGTGAAATGATTTGGTTTCATTTCAGTCCCAAGGAGGGACAGATGCACATAGTGTCAACAGATGCAGTCACTCCACTGACTAATGTTCTGAAATGCAAACTGGGAGAGCTGAGTCTGTGTTCCAGCCTGACTAGTAATGTTCAGAGTTTCTATTTTGTCTCACAGATTCTTTATCTATGTAAAATATTTCTATTTTTGCTTTTGTCTTGTGGGAGAATTTGATGGTCAATGAATTGTCTAAGAAAGTGCTTGGTAAATTTGGAAGGCAATCCTTTGCATATTTTCACTGTATTTGGCTGTTCAGAATGCAGTCAGGAACTGAAAAATAGCTGTCATGAATGGATGTTATGACAGTCCAGTAATTGTCACATGTGAGTAACTGTTACAAGAATTGAAACTACTGGTTTTTCAAGGGCTAAAAATTAAGCCAGTATCTTTCACAAAAAAACCCCCTCTTTTTTCTTCTATTCCTTCATGAGTTTTCCCTGTGTAAACCTCTCTTCCTAAATTCTCAAGTATCACCTGATGCTGGATATCTCAGAAGTCTCTCTGCAGTCTAACTTCTCTGCTCAGCTGCAACCTCCATTTCTACCTACCAACTAGACCGCTCCAAATGGACGGCCCACAGACATGTCAAACCCACCAAAACTTCCAACAAACTCTGTTATAATTCTCCTAAAACTGTTCTTTCACTCAGGTGTTCATTTTTCATGCTAGAAAATTTAGAATTGTTTTTAACATCTTCCATTTTCACAGGCCTATGGTCAAAACATCTCTAAGTCCCAGACCTCAAGTGTGCTTGGAAACAAATATCCCTCTTCATCTACATTGCCGTTTGACACCTTTGTTCAGATTCTCATTGTTGACTGACTATCACGTTAGTGCTGTAGAACAGACTGAGGAGGGAGGCAGGTATTTGTGGAAAGAAGGAGGATTTGGGCACTCTACAGACCTGAATGTTTTATGACTCTGTTCTGCGTCTTACTAGCTACGCTTGCTTGGTAGACTACTTAAACTTGTGGATATTTTATTTATTCAATGTATGATGACAAATAGTTATTTTATAAGGTTATTTTATAAGGTTGCTTTAGAAATTAGAAACAATATACGTACACATATATTCATATACATATACAGTTCCCAGCACAGTGCCTGATACATCACAGAATTGAGTAACCAGCAGTGATAGCCTCACAGTGCACTCATAGACTTCAGCTATTACATAGTTGCCTCCCCTCAGCTTGAGTGGTCTTCAAAGTGCTGTAACCAGTTCTTTCCAAATCTAAGATTTAGTCAAATTTTTTTCAACATTGAGATACCAGCTAAGGCCAGTAAGAATGGCCATCTTTAATAAAACAGAAACAAGCCGTGCTCGGTGGCTTAGCCTGTAATCCCACACCTTTGGGAGGCTGAGGTGAGTGGATTGCCTGAGCCCATGGGTTCGAGACCCTTCTGGGCAGGCAAGACCTCATTTCTACAATAAATCAAAAAATTAGCCGGGCTTGGTAGCACG
>NW_007145403.1:2832-4550 GCF_000164805.1 Carlito syrichta
GGAATGTAAACTAGTTCAACCTCTATGGAAAACAGTGTGGCAATTCTTAGAAGAACTAGAAATTGACCTTCCATATGATCCAGCAATCTCCTGTCTGGGAATATACCCAGAGAAATTTAAATTGCTCTACAAAAAAGATACCTGCACATGCATGTTTATTGCAGCACTATTTACAACAGCAAAAACTTGGAATCAACCATGCTGCCCATCAAAACTGGACTGGATTAAAAAAATGTGGTTCATATACACAATGAACTATTACACAGCCATAATGAAGGACAAAAGTATAGACTTCACAGCAACTTGAATGGATTTAGAGTCGATGATACTCAGTGACCTATCACATAAACAAAGAACTGAGTGTCACATGGTCTTACTTATAAGTGGACCCTGCACATTTACTACCACAATTTCATAAGAAAGGGATGGACAGTAGCCAGAAACTGCCAGGGGAGTAGGAGAAGAAACACAGCAATAATAAGGGCACCTTATCTCAAACCAGGTAAAGTGGGGACCAAAGGAGGCCCAAAATTTACCTGTTCGATGATCACTTGTATAACTAATCCTGTCTTTAAAATAAAAGAAATTAAAAAACAAAACAAAGCCTTAAACATCTTCAACTATTTCAAGTTTATTGAACTGCAAGAACTTTTCCTTTCATGACAATCTCCAAGGCTATGAGTTCACTTCCCACCAATTCTGGAAGACAGACCTACTTCTCTGCTCCCCAACCTTGGGGCACACCAGTCACCTCCATGTCTCCTGGCTTTGTTTGTTCTACTTTTCCCCGCTTGAGTTTCCCTTTCTCCATTTTCCTTCATAACAACCTTCAGGCCTAACCATTAACTCTGTTTTGAAGCCTTCCCTCTCTCTCACAACTTATCATACATAAAAAGCAGTAACTGCTTCTTGCTCTGTCAATTCCTATCATCGGTTCACACAACTAATTATAATAGCTAGCTTTGGTTGACTTTCATCATGTTCTTGACACTTATCCCAAATATACGTGTATGAACTTACACATATTTTTTAAGGAATGTATTATTACCCACCATTTATTGATGAGAAACTCAGGCAGAGAATGGCTAAGGAACTCTGACTAAGGTCAAAGCTAGTGGATGGTGGAGTTAGGCCATGAGCTAGAAGTCTGGCTTCTGTGTCTATGCAAATTTTCTGTTTCCTCTTATTGTAGTAGTATTTAACACCAGATAGAGTGTTGTGCCGTAGTTGTATCCCTGACATTAAGGAAAGGCCCCAGCACTATGTTGTACGTTTATTAGTTTTGGCTGTAACAAGTGCAATCAGGGACAATTAGGATATGAACCCTTCAGGACTATGCAAGTGATAACTGTTTGCAAATGATTTTCATTGAGCTTCTGAAAAGATAATTATCCATAACACTACATAATCAACTTATATTACTGAGGGAGTGATTATTCATTTCTTGAGACTTGCTTCTTTGTCATTTACTGATTCACCTCTGTCCATCATTCCTGTTTTTTGCTTTTTCTCTTCTCATTTGTATCTCCGATAGAAAAATCAAGAGGAGATGCATTCTAACCATTCAGTTTTTCCTCCTTGTTGGCTTCCAGAGTAGGGAAAGTTGAAACTATTGGGCAACACAATGCCTGAATTATAAGTGAGTTTTGTACACACTTTCCTATATTCCATTTCATCGATGACCAAAATTTTTTAAAAATTTATGAGCCATCTGTTGA
>NW_007145404.1:0-989 GCF_000164805.1 Carlito syrichta
AAACTAGAATACCATGGATTGATAACACATTGACTTTCAATTAAGAAGACTCATATTAGGTTTAATTTATTATGAATGAGGAACCTCAGGTGGGTCATAAATTCTGCCACTTGTTTTTCTTAGTACCCTCTATTAGGTATTAAGAGAGAAAGGGTGCTGTGAGTCTCAGTGCCACATACGAAAAATAAGGAAATATCCTCCCAGGGTGCCTCTTTGGTAAAAGGCTGCCGTATGTCCACAACACACTGAAGCATTAACAGCACATCTCATTTTATATCCCACTTGACAAGCACAACTAAAAGCAAGGGTGAGCTTGAGCTAAGTGTGCACCAATTCCCACAACTGCCAGTTATGTGCATATAGCAGGAAGATCATAGCTCTTCAGAATAAGACTTACTTCAAAAGAAAAAGAGTATAAAAACCAGGAAATTTTCAAAGTAGCGAATGATTTCTTATATTTATTGGTGTTTTATATACCTATAGCTATTTTATTTCATAACCCTAACTATTATTCAGTTGTGGTCACATGCCCTATATCAGCTTTCAAAAAATAAAGTCATTTTTAATCTATTGCCTGGCAAGACCTAGTGGCAATTCGTCTTTATAAAGAAACTTTGGCATGCTATTTTCAGAATTGCAGAGTAGAAAAATTATCTCAAGATTAAGAAGCATCGATGAAAGAAATGAAGTACATAAAAATAAAATCTTCCCTATATCTCTTTTTTTGAACTCTATGAAACTAGAGTGTGCCATTTGAAAAGGGAGATAAGGGCATTGTCAACCAGTTTTTCAGGTGAGTTTCTATTTTGATTTTTCTGATTATTCAAGGAAGTACTTATGAAATGCTTCAGGCATAATGGCACAATACATGTCATTATGGGATAAGCTATACAAACACATTTCTCTGTGCAGTTCCCCCCAGGACATTAATGATGCAAACAAAAGTTAAGATATAATAATTTTTTTTCAGCCTTTCACCCTGAATTGCA
>NW_007145405.1:0-9867 GCF_000164805.1 Carlito syrichta
TCATTTGTAGATTAAGTCTACATTTTGTGATTTTGTCATTAGCCTCAACAATTAAAGTGAGTCTCAATGTTGTAGAAAACACAAATGCAACAGGTGCTGAATGATAAAGCAACATTCAGGTATAAAGCAGATATCCAGAATGTGCTTATTGGAGAAAATGTTAGATCATCATACAAATGAACACATCAAATTTTTAAAAGTTATCTGAAGTCAGAGCTAATCAGAACTAATCTGAAAAGTTATCTGAAGTCTTCCAAAATTTTATTTTTATATGTGGGTCTTTGCTGTAGGAAAAAAAGCATCATTTAAAATTTTTTCCATCTAATTAGATTTTTAAAAATTTACTGAACATTAGATGCACCGATTTGTACAAGGTGCTGTCAGAGAGGAAAAAAGGTAAATAAAGAAAAAGGTTGCATATAAAATAACTGCACACATCATCACATTCCTGTAGTGCACATTCTGTTTGAGAACTAATATAGGGACTGAAATATTGAATGCATTTCTTGGGGTGGGGAACACAGAGAAAGAAATAGATACCAGTCTTTGTCTTCATGGTGTCTGCTATCTGTGGCAGAAACGGAATTAGACGAGTAATGATGCAAATATTTAATTAGTCTCACGTGTTTTAAACCCCTGCAAAGGAGAAACACTGATTCTGGAAGAGTGTGAAACAGAGGTCCTGACCTGTTTGGGCTTTCAAGCAAGGCTTTCCTGAGGAGAAGAAATATGACCAGAGATCTGAAGGAGCAAGATGGAACTGGCAAGTAGTTTACGGTGTCGTTGAAGAGGTTGGCCCTCAAGGAGAAGCACCTAGGCAGTGGACACAGCAGACAAGGCAAAACTGCTGGGGGTGGTGGGACATCTGGTTGTCAGGAACATAGCGTGATTTGAAGAGGAGCAACTGGAAAGAATGAGGGAGAAGCTGAGGTCAGATTCGAGAATGGTCTAGAATGCCTTCCTCGCATACTTACCAATATACTTGAAATTAATTTTGCAGGCTTTCAGGGACTGTTGATGCCATTGGAGCAGAGGCTATGCAAAGATGTCTTTCTCAAGAATGTGCATGATGCATTTGTACAGGGAGGAATCAGCCAGAGAAGTTGTGTTAGAAGCTGTGACTAGACCTAAGAGAAATCTGAATGAGTGACTCCAGGGTAAATGGAAGGAGGGCTAGGACTAGAGGTAAGGGTGAACGAAATGGCAAAAGTGACTTTGAGGCTTTGAATTTGGCTGGTTGTTTGGGCCTGTGTCAGAATTAGGGAATGTAAGAAAAAGACTAAGTTTTGCCTATAGACGAATGCAGTTTATGAATTTTAGCAAGTAAATGTTTATTTTTAATAAAACAGTAACATCTAATGTTAGATTGATGAGTAAAATGTGTGACAAATTTCGTTTATTTTAAATGTAGAAAAAATCTAGTTTTCCTCCAAATCTGCTTATTTGAATGAATTATGAATGATCTTTTTCTGGAAATCACAATCGTTTCTTAAATTTTTTTCTTATTTCTCAATGCTGTTAATATTTTAGGGTTGTTAAGGAGGTAAAAGAAATATGTAGAGACAAAAAAGGGAAGAAGAAGATTGTTTATATTGTAATCCATGCCACTTAGCCAGCAGCCTAATGGCTACCCTCTGCGGAGAGACTTGGCAGCTGGTTTGATTGTGTGAGTCAAAGGGCCAGGCTGGAACAGTAACTTGGCTGTCCCTTTAATGAGGTATCTTCACACACATTTACAGCTGCTTGTTTATTCTCTTTCTAGAAGCCTGATTTGTAACCTCAATCAATTTCTGTTTATCTAATTCATTTAAAAAGCAAAACGAGTCAACCAATGCCATTTCTGTCAAGAATAACCAGCCAGGTGGAACCACTTCCAGATCTCTTAAAAAATGATTTTGCACTTACGTAACTTATAAAGAATGTCTTGCTAGTTCACAATTGCTTTTTTATTTAATCTGGAAGTCTTATTTTTCTTACTTATCAGTGTGAATAGGGTAAACATGTTCATGCAGTGAGCATTCACGTTTTATCTTTGATTGTGGCAGTTGCTCGGTAAACTGACTTTCAATTACTTAATGGCGAAATTTTTACTGAACAGTGTTGCAAACCTAGTCCTAAAGCTTTAGAAAATATGCTTGATTCCGATCTTTTAAAGATGGGAAAGGTGAATGGTTTAAAGTAGAGGAGAGGTATACATTCTCTCATTTCTGGTATGCCTCTCTGTCCTTTAGGAGAATAAATGACTCTAGGTTTAGCTTGGAGTAGTTGCTGGAACTCACTTTGGGAGTAAATAGGAGGCCAAATAATCAGAGTTTCTCTCTCAGGTACTTAGACGTGTTCAAAGAAAAAGTATAATTGCTGCAATTAATTGACATTTTGGGGTCAGTTTCATACACGTCATAAACCTGCTTTCAAACTGGGATTTCACAGTCAGGTGTTGACAGCAATAGAAAGGCTGAACGAACCAAATAAGATAAAGCATGTGTTTTTGTCTTTGCTATCTTTCCATTTTGAAGATGACAGATGAAATTGTGTGCAATTTGAAGAAAATAAGATAAGGTTGAAGAGACAAGTTGTTTAATCCTTACTGCCCATGAACTTAATCCCATGCCTCTGCATTCTCCTCTGAGGCACGCACTTGCTGTCTCTGTGAACTGAGTATAATGATCACACTTCATTTGATTGAAAACATTCTCTATGAACATTTGCTTTAAAGGAAACATTTGGCAGACATAGGGTTTTCTTTCCATAAAAATGTCTCAGACATTCCTGATGGTAAAATTCAAAATGGAAGGGCTCAAACTATGAAACCACAAGGAGAATTTCCACGAACTAGAAATCTGCTGAAAGATCACTTGGTAAAAGCCACAATAGCATTAACCAGTCTTCAGAGATTGCAAGTTGAATTTGGACTTGGATAAAAATAAAATGATATATTGAGTCAACTAAGGATAAAGAAGGTAATTATAAACTCTATGTATCTCCAAGCATTGGATTTGGGACAATTTTGCTATCTGCACTGTGATGCAGAAAAAGATTTTATTTTGTTATTGTATATTTCATAAGAAATTAGGCATTTCTAAAAGCATAGGCGGATCTTGACAAAATACTGGGCTCAGTTTGGTTTATTTTAGTGATATGCAGAGCTCGGCAGCTTTGGCAGTATCATGTTTTTGTATCTAATCAAAATTTTCTTTCTCTCTGATAGTCTATAATCTTAAGCATCTTAAAAATATGCAATTCAGGGTGAAAGGCTGAAAAAAAATTATTATATCTTAACTTTTGTTTGCATCATTAATGTCCTGGGGGGAACTGCACAGAGAAATGTGTTTGTATAGCGTATCCCATAATGACATGTATTGTGCCATTATGCCTGAAGCATTTCATAAGTACTTCCTTGAATAATCAGAAAAATCAAAATAGAAACTCACCTGAAAAACTGGTTGACAATGCCCTTATCTCCCTTTTCAAATGGCACACTCTAGTTTCATAGAGTTCAAAAAAAGAGATATAGGGAAGTTTTTATTTTTATGTACTTCATTTCTTTCATCGATGCTTCTTAATCTTGAGATAATTTTTCTACTCTGCAATTCTGAAAATAGCATGCCAAAGTTTCTTTATAAAGACGAATTGCCACTAGGTCTTGCCAGGCAATAGATTAAAAATGACTTTATTTTTTGAAAGCTGATATAGGGCATGTGACCACAACTGAATAATAGTTAGGGTTATGAAATAAAATAGCTATAGGTATATAAAACACCAATAAATATAAGAAATCATTCGCTACTTTGAAAATTTCCTGGTTTTTATACTCTTTTTCTTTTGAAGTAAGTCTTATTCTGAAGAGCTATGATCTTCCTGCTATATGCACATAATTGGCAGTTGTGGGAATTGGTGCACACTTAGCTCAAGCTCACCCTTGCTTTTAGTTGTGCTTGTCAAGTGGGATATAAAATGAGATGTGCTGTTAATGCTTCAGTGTGTTGTGGACATACGGCAGCCTTTTACCAAAGAGGCACCCTGGGAGGATATTTCCTTATTTTTCGTATGTGGCACTGAGACTCACAGCACCCTTTCTCTCTTAATACCTAATAGAGGGTACTAAGAAAAACAAGTGGCAGAATTTATGACCCACCTGAGGTTCCTCATTCATAATAAATTAAACCTAATATGAGTCTTCTTAATTGAAAGTCAATGTGTTATCAATCCATGGTATTCTAGTTTTCAGTTCTAAATTTTTCTAGTAAGGACTACAATCTCAAAAAACAAACAACAAGCTCCCACTACAGACAGATTGGTGACTGTAGGAAGAAGTGAGTGTAGCTAACATTTTTTGAGAATCTCCTATGAATTCAGCAATGTTTCAATGCTGTTTTGTTTAATCTTTACCATATACTTTTATGGCAGAAATTATTCCCGGCTCTTAAATAAGGAAACAAGATGGTTTTGCAGCTTGCCAATATTCTCAAAACTAGCAGATGAAAAAGTTATCATTATAAACCAAATCTGTGGGACCAAGTTCTATTCACCACCAGTGTTGCTAAAAGCTCTTCACTCACCCTCACCTTCTGACCTGGAGGGATGTCATTAAAAGTTTATTTACGGGCCAAAGTGGCAAGATGGCGATGGGGCAATGCGGTCTGTGAAGCCCTCTGCAAAGGAGATCTTCTGCAGTGGCTCTCTGACTCTCGCCCCGGGGGGCTGCGGAATGGAGCAACGTAGCCTGCTCTTCATATGGAGCTCGGCCATTGCCAGCACTGGGGCATCACGACAGACTGGTACAAGCTCCTCTTTAAATGTCTTGTAGAATTCTGTTGGAAAGCCATCTGGTCCAGGGCTTTTTTTTGTAGGTAGTTTTCTTATTATGTAGTCAATTTTCTTGATGGTTATTGGTCTATTGAGGGTCTCAATTTCTTCTTGTTTCAACCAAGGCAGGTTGTGTGATGACAGAAAGTCCTCCATTTCCTTTAGTTTTCAAGTTTGTTTCCATACAAGTGTACATAGTAATCTCTAGTGATTTTTTTGTATTTCTTCAGGGTCAGATGTGACTTCATCTTTTGTTTTTCTGATTGTGCCTATTTGGATTTTTTCTCTCTTTTTCTTGGTCAGTCTAGCTAGGGGACTATCGATCTTGTTAATCCTTTCGAAGAACCAGCTTTTGGTTTCATTGATTTTTTGTATTATTTTTTTGTCTTCTACGTCCTGGATTTGGGCTTTTATTTTGGTGATCTGGATTCTTCTGCTGAAATTAGGGTTGTTGTGGTCTTGCTTTTCCAGCTTCCTTAGGTGGCTTGTTAGGCTGTTAATTTGTGTTCCTTCCATTTTTTCATGTGCATTTGTAGGGATATAAATTCCCCTCTTACTATAGCTTTCATGGCATCCCAGAGATTTTGGTAAGATGTTCCTTCATTTTCATTTTTCCAGTTATCTTTTGATCTCTGTTTTGATTTCATCATTGACCCAGGAGTTGTTTAGCATCATGGTGATTAATGCTCATGTCTTTGTGGGTTTTGGGGGAACCTTGCTGGTGTTAATGTTTATTTTTATTCCACTGTGGTCTGAAAAGGTGCATGGTAAAATTCCAGTCCTTTTAAATTTTCTTATGCTTGATTTATGGCCAAGTATGTGGTCGATCTTCGAGTCCATTCCATGTGGTGATGAGTAGAATGTGCATTCTGTGGTCTTTGGATGGCATGTTCTGTATGTATCAATTAAGTCCATTTGGTCAAGAGTCACATTGAGGTTCCAGACGTCATTGCTGATTTTTTGGTCCTGATGATCTGTCTAGGGTTGTGAGTGGGGTATTGAAGTCTCCAATTATGATGGTGTTAGAGTCAATATCTTTCTTTAGTTTTCCTAGAAGGTGCTTTATTAATGTTGGCGCTCCTATGTTGGGTGCATATATGTTTAGGATAGATATTTCTTGTTGATGGAGTGAACCTTTTATCATTATCTATGGCCCTCTGTATCTTTGTAAATTTTTGATAGCTTAAATAGTATTTTGTCTGAAATTAGGATCATAACTCCTCCTTTCCTTTGTGTTCTATTCGCCTGAAAATTTGTTTCCCATCCTCTTACTTTGAGTCTGTGTGTTTCCTTTCTAGTTAGATGGGTCTCTTGAAGGCAGTATATTGTTGCCTGGTGATATTTTATCATTTTGCCATTCTATGTCTTTTCAGTGGTGCATTTAGTCCATTCACATTCAGGATAATTATTGAAATGTGAGAGTTCATCCCTATCATAGAGTTCTTATAGAGTTGTTGTTCTTCCACTTGGTTTTTGTCTTTCTTTTGGTTTTGGGGTTGGTTCATTTGTATTTTATTCTTTATCCTGTACTCTTGTGAAGAACATTGTTCTTTTTTCCTTTTCTTCTCTGTTTAGTATTTTCTTAAGCATTTCACATAGAAGTGGTCTGGTGGTAGCGTAAGTTCTTAGGGATTGCATATCTGGGAAAGATTTTAATTCTCCCTTGCTGATGAAGCTTAACTTGGCTGGGTAGGTTATTCTTGGTTGCAATTGTTTATCTTTTAGGGCTTTGAAGATAGGGTTCCAAGCTCTCCTAGCCTGAAGGATTTCTGTAGATAAATCTGCTGCTATTCTAATTGGTCTTCTATGGTAGGTGATCTGGTCTTTTTCTCTTGCTGCCTTTAGGATTTTTTTCTTTTATACCTACTTTGTTTAGGCAAATTATTATGTGTCTGGGAGTTGGTCTTCTCATTTGTTGTCTTGCAGGGGTTCTCTGAATCTCTTATGTTTGAATTTTTGCATCACTGATTAGATAAGGGAAGTTTTCTTGAATAATCTCATGGAAAGTTTGTTCCAGTGTGGTCTCTGTCTCCCTTTCTGCCTCAGAAAGGCCAATTACTGTTATGTTTGGCCTCTTGAAGGAATTGCTTATCTCTTGATGGTTTTCTTCTGTCTTTTTAAGCTTATTTTCTGTGTTTTTAACAGTTTGGGTTAGTTCTATATTTTGGTCCTCAAGCTCTGAGATTTTTTATTCTGCTTGACTAATTCTGCTTTCCATGCTTATCAGTTTGTTATTTATTTCATTCACAGTATTCTTTATTACTGTTATCTCAGTTATCAGCTCCTTCCTAGTTTCTTCTTGTGTCTCCTCAATTATTTTTAACCTCTCCATTAATGTCTTGATATATAGGGTTGTAGTTTGAGACCAGTCATTCTGGGGTCTCTTCATTGTTTGCATCCCGAAGTCAGTTTTCTCAGTGTCTGCCCTCCTGGGGTCTGGGAGAGATCCATATTCTTCTTTTGTTTTTTCTTCATTTGTGTAGATTTTTCCCTCTCTCCCCCTTTCCCTCCCCTTTGATAATTCTGATTTTCAGAGAAGATGGGGTTGCCTTTTCTTTGCTTTGACAATCTCCTATTCTTCCTTATGAGGCTCCTCTGGCTTTGTACACTTTTGAGGTTGGAGTGTGGACTGCGGGCTGTACTTTTTGCAATTTTGAGGTTTAATTGAGGGGGAAGCTGTGATTCAGAATCTATATGCTGATTCCAGCATCCATCAACGGGTGTATGAACACACTGGAACCTATTTCCCACTGCCTTACAATCTGTCTGAGCAGCAGGATATAGGTTTGGTCCTTGGAACAAAAGGAGGTACAAAAGAGGAAAACAATGGAGGAAGAGAGGGTCAATAGGAAGTTAGAAAGAGAGAAGAGTGAGAGGGAAAACAGACATACCTACCAACTAACAGGTGAAAAAGAGACACAAGACTGGAGAGAAGTGCAAAAAACATGCAGCAAAATTCCCTAAAGAATACTGGTAGCTACACAAAGGCAGACCAATAAAATCCTGCTTTTTGATGCATTTTTCCTAATACAAACAGATAGTATAAGTCAAAAGTAAACAAAAGTGGACAAAACAAAGAGTCAAAATCATAAAATGAAAAGTCAAAAGAAGAAATCAGACTAGCTCCGGAATCTTTCCTGAGTGTCTAAAGTCTCTTCAGCTCTGATCTCCAACCTCTCCCCTTTGCTTTCATTGCTAGCAGCTAGATTTACTCGCAGCTTGGGTTTGTTCTTTTAGCCTGCTGCCTGGGAGGTCTGCGATGCTTAGTTGCCTGTGCCTGATTCAGCATAGGGGAAATAATTTGTCTCCTGTTTAGCGACATTACCTTAGGAACCAAGGTGGAGACTGCTTGTAGAGGGGTGGGGCAATGCAGATCTCTGCCTGGAGAATGGCCGAGGTGGCAGCTCCTCTTCCACGGATCCTTTCTCTCCACTCATCTGGGTCCCTGGGTGATGCACTGTAATGGGCTGTGGTGGTGTGCGAGGCACCAGGGATCAGCTTCACAACTAGGTGCTGGATCTACTGTGCCACCAGCAGGCTGGGATGGAGGAGGGAGTTGGGAGTTCCCTCCTCTGGAGCTGAGAGCCTCTGATCAGCACCTCCTTAATATATGCTGTTCCCTTACACAAGCCTGGGGTCACACACTGGGTGCCTCAGCCAGGGTGGGCCCAGAGCCCCAGAGCTCCAAAGCTCCAAAGGGCAGGCAGTGAGCATCGAGGAGTGGCCCTGGGCCCCTCACAAAGTACGCCAGAAATGAAACCGGTATCTCTGAGGGGCAGGCGCTTGGAGCCTCCCTGGATGTCCAGTGACTTGGTGCTGGGTGCTGGGCAAGACGATGTAGCCAGGGAGGGAGCTGGGACGTGAGACATCTGTGCTGGCGGGGGTCACGTATAGTGGAGGAGCAGCAGCCAGAGGCCGCAATATCCGGCCCTGCATGGGACCGAGGGTCCCTGTGCCTCGGACCGGTGTGGCTGATGGTGGGAAGGGGGTGGGGAAGAAAAGTAAAGGTCTTTTTGGGAACGCACATTCGGAGAATCTCACACTTCCACCTATGCCGTCGGCATCTTACCCGAACACCCTGTAGTCAAAATTTTACAAAAAGGATATTTTCCATGTTTTTATTATAGAATTAGATATTTGGCAGAAATTAGGGGAATAAAATAAGTTCAGTATATTACTAATGAAATGAAAACACTTGCCAAGAAACCAGGGCCAATCCAATTTAGTAGTGATTAAATAGTAATTATAATTTTAGAGCTATTAAGACAACAGTGTGAAATGATTTGGTTTCATTTCAGTCCCAAGGAGGGACAGATGCACATAGTGTCAACAGATGCAGTCACTCCACTGACTAATGTTCTGAAATGCAAACTGGGAGAGCTGAGTCTGTGTTCCAGCCTGACTAGTAATGTTCAGAGTTTCTATTTTGTCTCACAGATTCTTTATCTATGTAAAATATTTCTATTTTTGCTTTTGTCTTGTGGGAGAATTTGATGGTCAATGAATTGTATAAGAAAGTGCTTGGTAAATTTGGAAGGCAATCCTTTGCATATTTTCACTGTATTTGGCTGTTCAGAATGCAGTCAGGAACTGAAAAATAGCTGTCATGAATGGATGTTATGACAGTCCAGTAATTGTCACATGTGAGTAACTGTTACAAGAATTGAAACTACTGGTTTTTCAAGGGCTAAAAATTAAGCCAGTATCTTTCACAAAAAAACCCCCTCTTTTTTCTTCTATTCCTTCATGAGTTTTCCCTGTGTAAACCTCTCTTCCTAAATTCTCAAGTATCACCTGATGCTGGATATCTCAGAAGTCTCTCTGCAGTCTAACTTCTCTGCTCAGCTGCAACCTCCATTTCTACCTACCAACTAGACCGCTCCAAATGGACGGCCCACAGACATGTCAAACCCACCAAAACTTCCAACAAACTCTGTTATAATTCTCCTAAAACTGTTCTTTCACTCAGGTGTTCATTTTTCATGCTAGAAAATTTAGAATTGTTTTTAACATCTTCCATTTTCACAGGCCTATGGTCAAAACATCTCTAAGTCCCAGACC
>NW_007145406.1:0-3479 GCF_000164805.1 Carlito syrichta
GAATGTGATGATGTGTGCAGTTATTTTATATGCAACCTTTTTCTTTATTTACCTTTTTTCCTCTCTGACAGCACCTTGTACAAATCGGTGCATCTAATGTTCAGTAAATTTTTAAAAATCTAATTAGATGGAAAAAATTTTAAATGATGCTTTTTTTCCTACAGCAAAGACCTACATATAAAAATAAAATTTTGGAAGACTTCAGATAACTTTTCAGATTAGTTCTGATTAGCTCTGACTTCAGATAACTTTTAAAAATTTGATGTGTTCATTTGTATGATGATCTAACATTTTCTCCATAAGCACATTCTGGATATCTGCTTTATACCTGAATGTTGCTTTATCATTCAGCACCTGTTGCAATTGTGTTTTCTACAACATTGAGACTCACTTTAATTGTTGAGACTAATGACAAAATCACAAAATGTAGACTTAATCTACAAATGACATTTTCAAAGCAAAAGTTGAATGGATAACACTGAGCATTCTCAAAATAGTGGAACAATGGTTATGAAGCTGTTTCAATGAAGAAAAGTATAGGCATGCCAAGTTTAAAAGAACGTGCCCGCAGCAGTTGGTTTCATATTTGTATTTTGAGCAATGATTCACTTTCAGCAAACAATATCATCTGTCACAGTAAAGCAATGTTTCTAAATAAAATTTTGTGTTCTCTTTTAGGATTTTTTTGCATTTGATTGGTAAGATTATTTTGGAGATTATGGGTGGGGAGTAAAATATTATGGAGAACTGCTCACCATCCCCAGCT
The DNA here is from genome assembly GCF_000164805.1 of Carlito syrichta. NCBI lineage: Eukaryota > Metazoa > Chordata > Mammalia > Primates > Tarsiidae > Carlito > Carlito syrichta. Next base: position 767 of record NW_007145406.1, read on the forward strand.
ACTGGTTGAAGAACCACTGGGCAGGACAACAGAAACACAGTTTTACTGTACTAGTAGACACAACTTTTCATGTTGTTTTAAACCAATAAGCAAAAATTAGTCATCATGTTTCTATTCTTCCACATTCCACAACCTTATACAAGGGGAAGTATATTTATTAATGAGCAAAAAGTGCTTGAGCATTAAAACTATTGATAATAATGACAAATAAAAATAATTTAAAACTATACTGGAGGGGGTATAACAATTTATTTTTCAATTAAAAGAGTTCATACATTTCTCAACTTTGAAAAACATCATTCTTACCTGCCCATCATTTCCCCCTGTATTTTAGTAAGAGCATCCCACTCTTCTCTGGAACACCACTCTCCTCTTCCACGTGGTTCTAAGAGAACTATAAATCATGCTGTTGCTGCTTGCCTTATCCAAGGAAAGGGGTCTGACAATTTAGTTTGTGAACTTGTCCTAGAAAAAGGGCTACATGCCTAATTGCTGAATATCACTATGGTCACCTTCCAAGTACTCATCTTGGGAAGCTATGCACTGATGCCAGCACCTAGTCCACCCATCAAACAATTTTGGAGCTCTTTTTCTGGAATGACCATCAGAGCTGTTGTTGTATTACTCTAGATGTCCTGCATGTCATCAAAATGCCTTCCTTTCAATATTTCCTTTATCTTTGGGTAAAGAAAAAAGTCACTGCAGGCCAAATCACATGAGTAGGGAGGGTGTTCCAATACAGTTATTTATTTACTGGCTAAAAACTCCCTCACAGATAATGTTGTGTGAGCTGGTGCATTGTCATGATACAAGAGCTCCTTGTGGACCACTTTTGCACACAACGTTCTCATAACAAGATTGTCAGTTAAGATTTTGTGTTTCTATCAATGTTTGTTTGGTCTGTTATGCATCTCACAGTCAGCTGATGATTTTGATGCACAATTCATTACATTTTTATAATGTTTTCTTCAGTTCTGCTTGTTACTGGCCATCATGACCCCTCTTAATCAGTGTTTTCTCTTGCCTCAGAAAAACATTTGATTCATTTGTACACAGCTCTTTTCTTTATGGCATTATCCCTATAAAACTTGGACTAACATGTACCTGATTTCACGTTCAATTTTGCCAATTTTAACAATAAATTTTTGTCTGTTCGTTCCTCTAAATCAAACTCTGACATTCTAGAGACAAGAGTTCTGTTGGCCATTCCAGAAAAAGAGTCCTAAAGTTGCTTTGACGGGTGGACTAGGCACTGGTATTGGTGTATAGCTTCCCAAGCGCCATACTTCATAGGTGACCATAGTTATATTCAATAATGAAGGATGTAACACTTTTTCTAAGACGAGTTCACAAACTTAATTATCTTATCCTGTATAATGACATAGGTCACATTAGAGAAAAACGTATTTTCTCTCCCAGAATTTGAATATTGAGTGGGGATTTGTGATGGTAGAAGAAGATAGAATTGTGTTATATTCAATGAAAATAATTATGAGGGTGTTGTTTTTTGTTTATTGCTTTAATTGAGATCCTTGGGGCTACAGTAAGGATCTGTTCTTTTCCAAATCCTCTTGTCTATCATTTTATAGTATAAGCAATGCATTATTCTTCCTATAAATTATCTCTCTTCTTTTCTTTTTTCTTATGTTAAGCAAAATCAGTTTATTTTGGTTACAACCAAGAATCCTAACCAATGTACTAATCTAAACAATGTTAACCCAAAGTCATACCAAATTCAGAGGAAAAGTTGAGAAATTGAGAAAAAAGTACTCAAGAGCTTACAAAAAGGTAAGGAAGATGAAAACAGGACTGTGCAAAAACATTTTCCTTTTTCTGACTGGCCAATATATTTTGAAGTCCCTTATTAGTACATTTCAAAATTGACATTCAGCTCTATAATGTATCACACATGACTAAATGTTTCTTGAAAGTATGATGTAATTCATATTCATGTGGTAACTAACATCTCACAGAACACTTGTCATACCTAATATGCAGTCAATACGGCCAGGCTCGGTGGCTCAGCCTGTTATCCCAGTACTTTGGGAGGCTGAGGTGAGAGGATTGCCTGAGCCCATGGGTTTGAGACCAGCACAGGCAACCTGGCCAGACCTCATCAATAAAAAAAGAAATAAAAATAAAAAATTAGCTGGTAGTGCATGCCTGTAGTTCCGGCTGCTTGGAAGGCTGAGACGGAGGGATGGCTGGAGTCCTGCAGGTTGATGCTCTGGTGGTCGTCAGCATGCCACTGCACTCCAGCCTAGGCCATGGGGTTAGAATCCAACTCAAAAAAAAAAAAGGGAGTCAATAAATGTTGTGAGCTAAAAAGTTTCATCTACAAGGTCTGCAGTTATAACAGTCTGTCAATAAACAGTTTTTAAAATTTATGGATTTTAATGTAGAAAGAAGCACAGGTGAGTCTTCCAGTTATTGGTGAATGATCTTTAGTAATACCACCATAAACAGCCTTCAGTATACAGTAAACTATTTTTAGTTAGACTGGATTTTACCTTTGTTCTCTAGAGTTGAAAAGTGCCTGATCACTCAGTAACTGTTTAGTAAATTAACATAGACTGAGATTAGACCTATCACTCCAGAGCTTTAATTATATAAATGAATGTGACTTGAATTTGAAGATACTGTTACATCCTACTCTAGTTTACACATATTGTTCTCCAAAACTGATATCAGGCATCTGAATCACTGACAAAAT
>NW_007145407.1:0-767 GCF_000164805.1 Carlito syrichta
TCGTCAGCATGCCACTGCACTCCAGCCTAGGCCATGGGGTTAGAATCCAACTCAAAAAAAAAAAGGGAGTCAATAAATGTTGTGAGCTAAAAAGTTTCATCTACAAGGTCTGCAGTTATAACAGTCTGTCAATAAACAGTTTTTAAAATTTATGGATTTTAATGTAGAAAGAAGCACAGGTGAGTCTTCCAGTTATTGGTGAATGATCTTTAGTAATACCACCATAAACAGCCTTCAGTATACAGTAAACTATTTTTAGTTAGACTGGATTTTACCTTTGTTCTCTAGAGTTGAAAAGTGCCTGATCACTCAGTAACTGTTTAGTAAATTAACATAGACTGAGATTAGACCTATCACTCCAGAGCTTTAATTATATAAATGAATGTGACTTGAATTTGAAGATACTGTTACATCCTACTCTAGTTTACACATATTGTTCTGCCAAAACTGATATCAGGCATCTGAATCACTGACAAAATTTCCTTCTTAAGACTAACATGCCATATAGCAATTGTTCTTAGGTCTGTTGGGGTCTAAGATGAGAACTGAGCAGTAAATTGATTGGTTGCAATGACTGTCAGGAGTGGTGTCACGGTCAACATCTTTATTTATTAAGATATTTTAAGCCCTTTTTACTGAAGCACATGATTCAGAAGAGATCACTTTGACATGTGTACTCGTGACCCAGCTAGTTCTTTCACAGAGCATTAAACACCAGGTAGTCTTGCCCTTACATCTCCCCTCTCCATACCAATCCAAAAGTGTGG
>NW_007145408.1:0-866 GCF_000164805.1 Carlito syrichta
TAAGAAAGTGATTGGCAGTAGTGAGAAACTGTCAAGGGGAGGGGCGAGCTTGACAGTGGAAGGATAATGCTAAGAGAGTAAACTGCAAACATGGTCCCTGCATGATCAATGTTTGTATATCTAAGCCTGAATTGTACCCAACATCTGAATAACAATATAAAATACATAAATAGATTAATTAATTGAATAATGAAAGCTATAAAACATGGGGAACTGACTTTATGTGTTTTATTTTATTTTCTAAATTTTTAAATTTTAATGATGGGTACAATTCAAGGTTGGGTATATAAATTTTCATTATGCTGGGAATAATTTTAAACTAAGTGTATCATACTTCAATGATAACTTCTTTCCTCATTAATACATTGGTGTAGATGGTATAATTCTGATTACATCTTTAACAACTAGCATGATTGTCCCATAAACGGTGAATGTTTCATTCTGCAGAAATCAAACTTGTTGAGATTTTATATGTATATCATCCTTAGATATCTAAACCTTGAGCAACTGTGTACTTAAGTGCTATTTAGAAGACAAAATCCATAATAAATCTTAATAATTTTACAGCATTGTAAAGTATTACAATTTAATATAGCCTTTTCCTTTCTTAAAATTTGTGTACAATTTTTGGTACTCTCTGTATTTTTGGCTACTTAATTCTGGTTAAATGTTACAGATATATCATCCTTAGAGGAAAGTCTCCCCTACACTCTTGAAGAAAATATAAGATCACATTCCCCTGATGTTTAAAAAAAATTATATTTTTCAAAGTGTATTTCCATTGAATCACCTAGTACATTTTCTACCTAAACCACATGCTGTAGTCTGCAAGAAAGACTTGGATAATCTGATATTTTTTAGTCAAC
>NW_007145409.1:0-786 GCF_000164805.1 Carlito syrichta
ACAAATTAAAATACATAAATAGATTAATTAAATTGAATTATGAAAGCTATAAACATGGCGAACTGACTTTATGTGTTTTATTTTATTTTCTAAATTTTTAAATTTTAATGATGGGTACAATTCAAGGTTGGGTATGTAAATTTTCATTATGCTGGGAATAATTTTAAACTAAGTGTATCATACTTCAATGATAACTTCTTTCCTCATTAATACATTGGTGTAGATGGTATAATTCTGATTACATCTTTAACAACTAGCATGATTGTCCCATAAATGGTGAATGTTTCATTCTGCAGAAATCAAACTTGTTGAGATTTTATATGTATATCATCCTTAGATATCTAAACCTTGAGCAACTGTGTACTTAAGTGCTATTTAGAAGACAAAATCCATAATAAATCTTAATAATTTTACAGCATTGTAAAGTATTACAATTTAATATAGCCTTTTCCTTTCTTAAAATTTGTGTACAATTTTTGGTACTCTCTGTATTTTTGGCTACTTAATTCTGGTTAAATGTTACAGATATATCATCCTTAGAGGAAAGTCTCCCCTACACTCTTGAAGAAAATATAAGATCACATTCCCCTGATGTTTAAAAAAAATTATATTTTTCAAAGTGTATTTCCATTGAATCACCTAGTACATTTTCTACCTAAACCACAATGCTGTAGTCTGCAAGAAAGACTTGGATAAATCTGATATTTTTTAGTCAACAGGCATTTAAAATGTGGCACACAAAAACAGACAAATTTGGGGCCCGTATGTATAAAACAAAATAACTTG
>NW_007145410.1:0-784 GCF_000164805.1 Carlito syrichta
ATAATTTTGGAGCATAATAAAGTATTACAATTTAATATAGAAATTCCTTTCTTAAAATCTGTGTACATTTTTTTGTTACCCTCTATTTTCTGCTACTTAATTCTGGTTAGATGTTACAGATATGTCATCCTTAGAGAAAAGTCTCCCCCACACTCTTGAAGAAAATATAAGATCACATTTCCCTCGTGGTTAAAAATATTTGTATTTTTCAAAGTGTATTTCCATTGAAACACCTAGCATTTTTTCTACCTAATCCACAATGCTGTACTCTACAAGAAAGACTCAGAAAATCTGATATTTTTTAGTCACCAAGCATTTAAAATGTGGCACACACAAAAAGACAATTTGGGACCCAATATGTATAACAAAAAAAAAAAAAAAAAAAAAAGGAGCTTTACAAAGAACTAATTATTTTGGTTTCTCAATAGCATAAAAATTTAGATAATTGAAAATTCTAGAAAATTGACTTTGATCTTAACTACAGCAATGTTTAAATCTTGTGTGAAAAACTGCTCAAAGGCTGCTAAATATTACTAAAAACATCAGAAAGTTTCTAAACACAAGAAAGTGCTAAAATATTATTTTTTGTGTTTTATAAGCAAGCTCCAACAGGACCCTGTGGCCATAAGAAGGAAAATTGCCTAGATAGATGAGAACATAAAAACGCCTTCAAAAATAGGGCAGATATTTTCTGAGACCTCCCGTGAAATTGTCTCCCATTAAGTTGAAAAATCAAGTCCTCTGAAAATACAATGCGGTCTTCTCAAGCTCAGCAGCGCTTAAT
>NW_007145411.1:0-1016 GCF_000164805.1 Carlito syrichta
AAAAAAAACACCTGCACACAGATGTTTGTGCAGCTCTATTCACAATCACAAAAAACATGGAACCAACCATGTTGTCCATTGAAGCTAGCCTGGGAAAAAAAATGTGGTATACACATAATGGAATACTATGCAGTCACAAAGAAGGACACATATATGAATTTTGTAGAAATTTGGATGGCTTTGGGGTCCATCATTCTCATCTCAGTGTTTTATTACAAAACAACAGAGTTCCATATATTCTCACCCATTAGCTGATCTTGAACAATTATAATGCTATAAGAAAGTGATTGGCAGTAGTGGAAAACTGTCAAAGGGGGGGCAAGATTGGCAGTGGATTAATAATGCTAAGGAAGTGAATTGCATAACTCATTAACCAGGGTCTCCATGACCAGTGTTTGTTTATCTAACCCTGAATTATACCCAACATCTGGATATTAAAAATTAAATTAAATAAAGAGTTAATAAATAAATGAAAGCTGTAAGCCATGTTCAACTGACTTGATTTGTTTTATTTTATGATTGTTTTTTATTTTAAAGATGGATACAATTCAGGGTTGGGTGTACAAATGTTCATTATGAAGGGAATGATTTTAAACTAATTGTATAATATGTCAATGATAACTTCTTTCCTCATTAATATGTTAGAATACATGGTATAATTCTGCTTTCATCTTTGACAACTAGCATGATTTTCACAAAAATGGTGAATGTTTTATTCTGCAGAAAATGAAACTTGTGAGATTTCAGATGTATATCATCCTCAGATAACTAAACCCTGAGCAATTTTTACCTAAGTACTAATTAGAAGAAAAAATGCATAAGAAAACAATAATTTTAGAGCATAATAAAGTATTACAATTTAATACAGCCTTTTCCTTTCTTAAAATTTTTTTTCATTTTTTTAATACCCTCTGTATTTTCTGCTACTTAATTCTGGTTACATGTTACAGATATGTCATCCTTAGAGCAAAGTCTCCCCTACACTATTGAAGAAAATATAAGATCACATTCCCCTG
>NW_007145412.1:0-752 GCF_000164805.1 Carlito syrichta
TTCAACTGACTTGATTTGTTTTATTTTATGATTGTTTTTTATTTTAAAGATGGATACAATTCAGGGTTGGGTGTACAAATGTTCATTATGAAGGGAATGATTTTAAACTAATTGTATAATATGTCAATGATAACTTCTTTCCTCATTAATATGTTAGAATACATGGTATAATTCTGCTTTCATCTTTGACAACTAGCATGATTTTCACAAAAATGGTGAATGTTTTATTCTGCAGAAAATGAAACTTGTGAGATTTCAGATGTATATCATCCTCAGATAACTAAACCCTGAGCAATTTTTACCTAAGTACTAATTAGAAGAAAAAATGCATAAGAAAACAATAATTTTAGAGCATAATAAAGTATTACAATTTAATACAGCCTTTTCCTTTCTTAAAATTTTTGTTCATTTTTTAATACCCTCTGTATTTTCTGCTACTTAATTCTGGTTACATGTGACAGATATGTCATCCTTAGAGCAAAGTCTTCCCTACACTATTGAAGAAAATATAAGATCACATTCCCCTGATGTTCAAAAAATTTATATTTTTCAATGTGTATTTCCACTGAATCACCTAGCACTTTTTCTACCTAAACCATAATACTGTACTCTGCAAGAAAGTCGCAGATAAATCTGATACTTTTTAGTCACCAAACATTTAAAATGTGCACACAAAAAACAATCTTGGCACAGATGTATAAAACCAATACATGAGATTCACAAGAAGTAATTATTTTGGCTTCTCATTTGCT
>NW_007145413.1:0-720 GCF_000164805.1 Carlito syrichta
CGAACATAAAAACACCTTCAAAAAATAGGGTAGATATTTTCTGAGACCTCCCATGAAATTGTCTCCCATGAAGTTGTAAAATCAAGTCCTCTGAAAATACAAAGCCTGTCTTCTCATGCTCAACAGCTCTTATTCTTGAAAACATGTCTAGTGCTTCAGGAAACAAGTCTAAAGTTATGAATTAGTTCATATGGTTTTGAGTAAACAGACCAGAACACCTCCTGACAGTCTGCTTTGATGATTAAAAGTTGTCTATTAAAAGACTACCTTGTCGGCAACCCCCTCAGGTCCCCTGCCACTGTTGGTCCTCTCAATAAATCATGCTTAAAAAAAGAAGACTACCTTTTTCAGTGGATTCTTGAACGGCCACATAGCCCTGGAGAAGATTTTGGATTGATGTGAACAGCTTGTTTTCTTAAGTTCCTGAGACTGAAAATCCATCATGTGTACAGAATTTGGCAGAGCAGAATAGGCTAGTCATTGAAATCTAAGGGTTTCTTAGTAGTCAAGGTCCCTCCCATTATGATGTCAAAGTCCTGTGTCTCATGTCATAATTGACAAACTGACATGCTTGTTTCCCTGATTTTCCTTTTATCTTTTAAGTTTAAAAATTAACGTTTTAGGCAATCTACAGATTCAGTGAAATACCCATTAAATTACCTGCATCGTTCTTCTCAGACCTGGAAATGACAATAAAGAATCCATATAAAAACATAAACA
>NW_007145414.1:0-3705 GCF_000164805.1 Carlito syrichta
TAGCATGAGAATGCATGGTATAATTATGCTTCATCTTTGACAACTAGCATGATTTTCACAAAAATGGTGAATGTTTTATTCTGCAGAAAATGAAACGTGAGATTTCAGATGTATATCATCCTCAGATAACTAAACCCTGAGCAATTTTTACCTAAGTACTAATTAGAAGACAAAATGCATAAGAAAACAATAATTTTAGAGCATAATAAAGTATTACAATTTAATACAGCCTTTTCCTTTCTTAAAATTTTTGTTCATTTTTTTAATACCCTCTGTATTTTCTGCTACTTAATTCTGGTTACATGTTACAGATATGTCATCCTTAGAGCAAAGTCTCCCCTACACAATTGAAGAAAATATAAGATCACATTCCCCTGATGTTCAAAAAATTTATATTTTTCAATGTGTATTTCCACTGAATCACCTAGCACTTTTTCTACCTAAACCATAATACTGTACTCTGCAAGAAAGTCGCAGATAAATCTGATACTTTTTAGTCACCAAACATTTAAAATGTGGCACACAAAAAAGACAATCTTGGGCACAGATGTATAAAACCAAATAACATGAAGATTTACAAAGAAGTAATTATTTTGGCTTCTCATTTGCTTAAAAATTCAAATAATTAAAAATTCTGGAAAATGGACGTTGATCTTAGCTAAAGCAATGTTCAAATCTTGAGAGAAAAACTTCTCAAAGGCTACTAAAAAATACTAAAAAATCAGGAAGTTCCTAACAAAAGAAATTGCCAAAATATAATTTGTTTGTGTTATAGGCAAGCTCCAACAGGACTCTGTGGCCATAAGAAGCAAAATTGCCTAGATAAAAGAGAACATAAAAACACCTTCAAAAATAGGGTAGATATTTTCTGAGACCTCCCATGAAATTGTCTCCCATGAAGTTGTAAAATCAAGTCCTCTGAAAAAACAAAGCCTGTCTTCTCATGCTCAACAGCTCTTATTCTTGAAAACATGTCTAGTGCTTCAGGAAACAAGTCTAAAGTTATGAATTAGTTCATATGGTTTTGAGTAAACAGACCAGAACACCTCCTGACAGTGTGCTTTGATGATTAAAAGTTGTCTATTAAAAGACTACCTTGTCAGCAACCCCCTCAGGTCCCCTGCCACTGTTGGTCCTCTCAATAAATCATGCTTAAAAAAAGAAGACTACCTTTTTCAGTGGATTCTTGAATGCCCACATATCCCTGGAGAAGATTTTGGATTGATGTGAACAGCTTGTTTTCTTCAGTTCCTGAGACTGAAAATCCATCATGTTTATAGCATTTGGCAGAGCAGAGTAGGCTAGTTGTTGAAATCTAAGGGTTTCTTAGTAGTCAAGGTCCCTCCCATTTTGATGTCAAAGTCCTGTGTCTCATGTCATAATTGACAAACTGACATACTTGTTTCCCTGATTTTCCTTTTATCTTTTAAGTTTAAAAATTAGCATTTTAGGCAATCTACAGATTCAATGAAATACCCGTTAAATTACCAACATCATTCTTCTCAGACCTGGAAATGACAATAAAGAATCCATATAAAAACATAAACAATCACGAATAGCCAAAATAATCTTTAGCAAAAGAAACAAAGCAGGACTTCAAAATTTACTATAAGGCTACAGAAAACTAAACATCTGGTATTGGTACAAGAACAGGGACATAGACCAATGGAACAGGATAGAGACTGCGGAATCAAAGCCTCAATTTCACAAACAACTCATCTTTGACAAAACCTCCAACAACCACTGGAGAGAGGAGAAGGTATTCAGTAAATGCTGCTGGGAAAAGACTGACCACATGCAGAAGATTGAAACTAGACCCCTACCTATCACCAAACACATTAACTTTAAATGGATGAAAGACCTCAACATAAACCTGAAACGATAAGAATCTTGGAAAACCCAGGAAACACCTTTATGGAAATTGGAACCAAAAACCAATTCCTTATCAGAACGCTAAATGTCCGTACCTTAAGATAAGATAGACAAGTGGGATCTCATCAAATTATCGAGCTTCTGCAAAACAAAAGAAGCCGTCAAAAGAGCAGGGAGACAGCCCACAGATTGGGAAAAAATATTCTCTAACTATATATCTGACAAGGCCTCACATCTAGGATATACAAGGAACTCAAACACTCCAAAAGGAAGCAATCAGCCCCTTAAAAAATTTGCAAAATAAATGCATAGACATTTCTCAAAAGAAGAGATATGAGCAACCAGCAGACACATGAAAATGTGCTCAGCCTCACTCATTATCAGAGAAATGCAAATCAAAACCACATTCAGATACCACCTAGCCCCTGTAAGAATGGCAATCATTAATAAAACAAACAACAACAGAAGATGGCAAGGATGCAGGGAAAATGAAATGCTTCTACACTGCAGGTGGGCTGCAAACTATTGCAAACTCTTCGGAAGACAGTGTTGCAGTTTCTCAAAGGACTAGAAATTGACCTTCCATATGACCCAGTAACTCCCCTATTGGAAATATACCTGGAGAAACTCAAATCATTTTACAAAAAAGATACCTGAACACAGATGTTTGTTGCAGTTCTATTCACTATAGCAAAAAACATGGAACCAAACATATTGCTCGTCGAAGATAGCCTGGATTAAAAAAATGTGGTACATATACACAATGGAATATTGTGCAGCCATAAAGAAGGACACATTTATGGATATTGCAACAATGTGGATGGATTTGGGGTCGATCATTCTCAGTGATTTATCACAAAACTAAGAACAGTGTTCCATATGTTTTCACTCATCAGCTGACCTTGAACAATTATAATGCTATAAGACATTGATTGGCAATAGCGGGAAACTGTCAAGGGGGAGGGGCAAGATTGGCATGGAGGGATAATGCTAAGGAAATGAGTTGCATAACTCATCAACCAGGGTCCCTTCATGATCAGTGTTTGTATATCTATCCCTGAATTGTACCCAATATCTGGAGAGTAAAAATTAAAATAAATAAACCAGTAAATAAATGAAAGCTGCAAAACATGTGCTACTGATTTTACTTGTTTTATTTAATTCTTTATTTTTTTTATTTTAAAGATGAGTACAATTCAGTGTTGGGTATACAAATGTTCATTATGAAGGGAATGATTTTAAACTAATTGTATAATACTTCAATGATAACTTCTTTCCTCATTAATATGTTAGAATACATGGTATAATTCTGCTTTCATCTTTGACAACAAACATTATTCTCACAAAAAATGGTGAATGTTTTATTCTGCAGAAATCAAAATTGTTGAGGTTTTGGATGTATATCATCCTCAGATAACGAAACCTTGAGCAATTTGTACCTAAGTGCTATTTAGAAGACAAAATGCATAAGAAAACTTAATAATTTTAGAGCGTAATAAAGTATTATAATTTAATACAGCCTTTTCATTTCTTAAAATTTGTGTACATTTTTTGGTACCCTCTGTATTTTCTGCTACTTAATTTGAGTTAAATGTTACAGATATGTCATCCTTAGAACAAAGTCTCCCCTACACTCTTGAAGAAAATATCAGATTTCATTCCCCTGATGTTTAAAAAAGATTATATTTTTTATTGTGTATTTCTATTGAATCACCTAGCACTTTTTCTACCTAGACCATAATGCTGTACTCTGCAAGAAAGACTCAGATAAATCTGATAATTATTTTTTCACCAAGCATTTGTAATGTGGCACACAAAAAAGACAATTGGGGG
>NW_007145415.1:0-11802 GCF_000164805.1 Carlito syrichta
CAAATAGGGTAGATATTTTCTGAGACCTCCCATGAAATTGTCTCCCATGAAGTTGTAAAATCAAGTCCTCTGAAAATACAAAGCCTGTCTTCTCATGCTCAACAGCTCTTATTCTTGAAAACATGTCTAGTGCTTCAGGAAACAAGTCTAAAGTTATGAATTAGTTCATATGGTTTTGAGTAAACAGACCAGAACACCTCCTGACAGTGTGCTTTGATGATTAAAAGTTGTCTATTAAAAGACTACCTTGTCAGCAACCCCCTCAGGTCCCCTGCCACTGTTGGTCCTCTCAATAAATCATGCTTAAAAAAAGAAGACTACCTTTTTCAGTGGATTCTTGAATGCCCACATATCCCTGGAGAAGATTTTGGATTGATGTGAACAGCTTGTTTTCTTCAGTTCCTGAGACTGAAAATCCATCATGTTTATAGCATTTGGCAGAGCAGAGTAGGCTAGTTGTTGAAATCTAAGGGTTTCTTAGTAGTCAAGGTCCCTCCCATTTTGATGTCAAAGTCCTGTGTCTCATGTCATAATTGACAAACTGACATACTTGTTTCCCTGATTTTCCTTTTATCTTTTAAGTTTAAAAATTAGCATTTTAGGCAATCTACAGATTCAATGAAATACGCCGTTAAATTACCAACATCATTCTTCTCAGACCTGGAATGACAATAAAGAATCCCTATAAAACATAACAACCACGAGTAGCCAAATAATCTTTAGCAAAAGAAACAAAGCAGGACTTCAAAATTTACTATAAGGCTACAGAAAACTAAACATCTGGTATTGGTACAAGAACAGGGACATAGACCAATGGAACAGGATAGAGACTGCGGAATCAAAGCCTCAATTTCACAAACAACTCATCTTTGACAAAACCTCCAACAACCACTGGAGAGAGGAGAAGGTATTCAGTAAATGCTGCTGGGCGAAACTGACCACATGCAGAAGATTGAAACTAGACCCCTACCAATCACCAAACACATTAACTTTAAATGGATGAAAGACCTCAACATAAACCTGAAACGATAAGAATCTTGGAAAACCCAGGAAACACCTTTATGGAAATTGGAACCAAAAACCAATTCCTTATCAGAACGCTAAATGTCCGTACCTTAAGATAAGATAGACAAGTGGGATCTCATCAAATTATCGAGCTTCTGCAAAACAAAAGAAGCCGTCAAAAGAGCAGGGAGACAGCCCACAGATTGGGAAAAAATATTCTCTAACTATATATCTGACAAGGCCTCACATCTAGGATATACAAGGAACTCAAACACTCCAAAAGGAAGCAATCAGCCCCTTAAAAAATTTGCAAAATAAATGCATAGACATTTCTCAAAAGAAGAGATATGAGCAACCAGCAGACACATGAAAATGTGCTCAGCCTCACTCATTATCAGAGAAATGCAAATCAAAACCACATTCAGATACCACCTAGCCCCTGTAAGAATGGCAATCATTAATAAAACAAACAACAACAGAAGATGGCAAGGATGCAGGGAAAATGAAATGCTTCTACACTGCAGGTGGGCTGCAAACTATTGCAAACTCTTCGGAAGACAGTGTTGCAGTTTCTCAAAGGACTAAAAATTGACCTTCCATATGACCCAGTAACTCCCCTATTGGAAATATACCTGGAGAAACTCAAATCATTTTACAAAAAAGATACCTGAACACAGATGTTTGTTGCAGTTCTATTCACTATAGCAAAAAACATGGAACCAAACATATTGCTCGTCGAAGATAGCCTGGATTAAAAAAATGTGGTACATATACACAATGGAATATTGTGAGCCATAAAGAAGGACACATTTATGGATATTGCAACAATGTGGATGGATTTGGGGGTCGATCATTCTCAGTGATTTATCACAAAACTAAGAACAGTGTTCCATATGTTTTCACTCATCAGCTGACCTTGAACAATTATAATGCTATAAGACATTGATTGGCAATAGCGGGAAACTGTCAAGGGGGAGGGGCAAGATTGGCATGGAGGGATAATGCTAAGGAAATGAGTTGCATAACTCATCAACCAGGGTCCCTTCATGATCAGTGTTTGTATATCTATCCCTGAATTGTACCCAATATCTGGAGAGTAAAAATTAAAATAAATAAACCAGTAAATAAATGAAAGCTGCAAAACATGTGCTACTGATTTTACTTGTTTTATTTAATTCTTTATTTTTTTTATTTTAAAGATGAGTACAATTCAGTGTTGGGTATACAAATGTTCATTATGAAGGGAATGATTTTAAACTAATTGTATAATACTTCAATGATAACTTCTTTCCTCATTAATATGTTAGAATACATGGTATAATTCTGCTTTCATCTTTGACAACAAACATTATTCTCACAAAAAATGGTGAATGTTTTATTCTGCAGAAATCAAAATTGTTGAGGTTTTGGATGTATATCATCCTCAGATAACGAAACCTTGAGCAATTTGTACCTAAGTGCTATTTAGAAGACAAAATGCATAAGAAAACTTAATAATTTTAGAGTGTAATAAAGTATTATAATTTAATACAGCCTTTTCATTTCTTAAAATTTGTGTACATTTTTTGGTACCCTCTGTATTTTCTGCTACTTAATTTGAGTTAAATGTTACAGATATGTCATCCTTAGAACAAAGTCTCCCCTACACTCTTGAAGAAAATATCAGATTTCATTCCCCTGATGTTTAAAAAAGATTATATTTTTTATTGTGTATTTCTATTGAATCACCTAGCACTTTTTCTACCTAGACCATAATGCTGTACTCTGCAAGAAAGACTCAGATAAATCTGATAATTATTTTTTCACCAAGCATTTGTAATGTGGCACACAAAAAGGACAATTTGGGGCCCAAATGTATAAACCAAAATAACATGGAGATTTACAAAGAAGTAATTGTTTTGGCTTCTCATTAGAATAAAAATTTACAAAATTGAAAATTCTGGAAAATTGAATTTGGTCTTAGCTAAATCAATGTTCAAATCTTAAGAGAAAAACTGCTCATAGTCTACTAAAAAATACTAAAATATCAGAAAGCTTCACACGATGGAATACTATGAAGTCATAAAAAAGAACCAAATCATGAAATTCGCAGCAACCTTGATGGAACTAGAGTTTATAATACTGAGTAATCTCTCACAGAAACAAAGATCTGAGTATCACACGTTCTCATTCATATAGTGAACCTTGAGCTTGTATCACAGTACTATAAGAAAAGGACTGACTATGGTGGGAAACTCTGGCGGGGGAAGAGAGAGGAAGGGAGGTGGAACTAATGGTAGTCATTATCTGACTGGGGACGGGGAGCCACCCCTTATTAACAAGAGTGCCTGAACGATGCACATTTGTATACCTAACCCTTAACTGTACACCACAAATTTATAATAAAAATTATGTTTTAAAAAAATAAATAAGCCGGGCTCATTGGCTCAGCCTGTAATCCCGCGCCTTTGGGAGGCTGAGGTGAGTGGATTGCCTGAGCCCACGGGTTTGAGACCCGCCTGGGCAGCGAGACCTCATCTCTACAATAAATCAAAAAATTAGCTGGGCGTGGTAGCATGCTCCTGTAATTCCGGCTACTCGGAAGGCTGAGGTGGAAGGATTGCCAGATCCCAGCAGGTTGAGGCTGCAGTGGCCAGGAGCGGGCGCTGCACTCCAGTCTGGGCGACAGAGTGAGACTCCAACTCAAAATAAACAAACAAACAAACAAATAATTTACAGTTTTCAAAGTGTATTTCCACTGAATCACCTAGTAGTTTATCTACCTAAGCCATAATGCTGTACTCTGCAAGAAAGACTCAGATAAACCTGATATTTTTTAGTCACTAGGCATTTAAAATCTGGGACACAAAAAAGACAATTTGGGGCCCAACATATGTAAAACAAAATGACATGGAGATTTACAAATAAGTAATAAATTTTAGCTTCTCATTAGTGTAAAAATTTAGGTAATTGAAAATACTGGAAAATTTACTTTGATCTTAGCTAAAGCAATGTGCAAATCTTAAGAGAAAACTGCTTAAAGACTGATAAATTATATTAAAAACATCAAAAAGTTTCTAAACACAAGATAGTGCTATTATATTATTTGGTTGTGCAATCACCAAGCTTCAACAGGACACTGTGGACATAAGAACCAAAATTTTCTAGATAGAACAGAACATTAAAAATCCTCAAAAAAAGGCACATATTTTCTTAGATCTCCTATGAAGTTGTCTCCCATCAAGTTGAAAAATCAAAACCTCTGAAAACACAAAGCCTGTCATCTCAAGCTCACCAGCACTTAATCTTCACAACATGACTAGTCTTTCAGGAAACCAGTGCTAAAGTTAAGAATTAGTTCATATGGTTTAAAGTAAACATGCCAGAACACATCCCGACTAACAGTCTGCTTTGATGCTTAAAAGTTGTCTATTAAAAGACTACCTTGTCGGCAAACCCCTCAGGTCTCCTCCCACTGTGGGAGCTTTTCTGTTCTCTCAATAAATACTGCTTTAAAAAAAGACTACCTTGTTCAGTGGATTCTTGAATGGCCACTTCTCCCTGGAGAAGTTTTTGGATTGATGTGAACACATTGTTTTCTTCAGTTCTTGGGACAAAGTTCATCATGTCTACAGCATTTGGCAAAATATTGTAGGTAAGTCCTTGAAACATAAGGTTTCTCAGTAGTGAATGCACCTCACATTATGATGCTAAAGTTCTAAGGCTTACATCATAATTGACAAACTGACATGCTTGTTTGACTGACTTTGCTTTCTTCTTTTAAATTTAAAAATTAGCCTTTTAGGCAATATACAGATTCAATTCAATACCCATTAAATTACCAACATCATTCTTCTCAGACCTGAAAATGTCAATAAAGAATTCATATAAAAACATAAACAAATACGGATAGCCAAAGGAATCCTTAGCATAAGAAACAAAGCAGGGGGTATCACTCTTCCAGACTTCAAACTTTATTATAAGTCTACAGTAATAAAAACACCCTGGTATTGGTACAAGAACAGGCACATAGACCAATGGAACAGGATAGAGATTCTGGAATCAAAGTCTCAATTTCTCAACCAACTCAGATTTGCCAGAACATCCCACAATGACTAGGGAGAAGAAAACGTACTCATTAATATACTGGGAAAAGACACACCACATGCAGAAAATTGAAACAGGAAACCTACTTATCATGATACACATTTACTCTAAATGGATCAAAGACCTAAACATAAAACCTCACACTACAAGAATCTTAGAAAACACAGGAAACACCTTTATGGAAATTGGAACCGGGAACCAATTCCTCTTCAGAAACCTAAATGCCAATACCTTAAGAAATAAGATAGACAAGTGGAACCTCATCAAATTAACAAGGTTCTGCAAAACAAAACAAAACAAAATATCTAAAAAGCAGGGAGACAGCCAACAGAATGGGAAAAAAATTCTCAACTATATATCTGATAAAGGACTAACATCTAGGATCTACAAGGTACTCAAACACTCTGAAATGAAACAAACAAATTGCCACTTTAAAAATGGGCAAAATACATGAATAGACACTTCTCAAAAGAAGAGATATGCGCAACCAGCAGACACATGAAAAAGTGCTCAGCCTCACTCATCATCAGAAAAATGCAAATCAAAGCCACACTGAGATACCACCTAGTGCCTGGAAGAATGGCCATAATTATTAAAACAAACAACAACAGATGCTGGCGAGGATGCAGATAAAAAGAAATATTTCTACACTACAAGTGGACTGCAAACTAGTGAAACCTCTTGGGAATATACTGTGAAGTTATCTAAAGAGACTACGAATTGACCTTCCATATGACCCAGTAATTCCTGTATAAAAAATCTACCTGAAGGAACTCAAATCATATTACAAAA
The DNA here is from genome assembly GCF_000164805.1 of Carlito syrichta. Taxonomy (NCBI): domain Eukaryota; kingdom Metazoa; phylum Chordata; class Mammalia; order Primates; family Tarsiidae; genus Carlito; species Carlito syrichta. Next base: position 5,884 of record NW_007145415.1, read on the forward strand.
AAGATACCTGCACAAGGATGTTTGCGGCAGCTCTATTCACAATAGCAAAAAACATGAAACCAACCATGTTGCCCATTGAAGCTGGAATGGATAAAACAAATGGGGTACATATACACAATGGAATATAATGCAGCCATAAAGGACAAATATATGGATTTTTCAGCCACTTGGATGAATTTGGGGTCGATCATTCTCAGTGATTTATCACAGAAACAAAGAACAGAGTTCCATATGTTCTCACTCATTAGCTGACCTTGAACAATTATACCGCTATGCGAAAGTGATTGGGGTAGTGGGAATCTGTCGAGTGGGAGTGGTGAAATTGGTAGTGGAGAGATACTGCTAAGGGAGGGAGGGGCATAACTCAACAATCTGGGTCCCTGTATGATCAATGTTTGTAAACCTAACACTGAATTGTACCCCACAGCTTTATTAAAAAAATTAAAATAAATATTTAAATAATTGTAAAATAAATGAAAGTTGTAAAGCATGCAACTGACTTCATTTACTTTATTTTACTTTTTAAATTTTTTTATTTTAAACATGGGTACAATTCAGCGTTGGGTATACAAATGTTCATCATGCAGGAAATGATTTTAAACTAACTGTATAATACTTTAATCATAACTTCTTTCCCCATTAATATGTTAGAATACATGTTGCTTTCATCTTTGACAACTAGTATAGTTCTCACATAAATGGTGAATATTTATTCTGCAGAAATTATAACTTCTTGAGATTCCAGATGTATAGCATCCTTAGATAACTAAACGTTGAGCAACTATGTACCTAAGTGCTATTTGAAGACAAAATACAGAATAAATCTTAATATTTTTAGAACAAAATAAGTATTACAATTTAATACATCTTTTTTCTTTCTTAAAATTCCTGTACATTTTTTGGTACCCTCTGTATTTGCTGCTAGTTAATTCTGATGAAAAGTTACAGATATGCCATTCTTAGAGAAAAGTTTCCACTACAATCTTGAAGGAAATATAAAATCACATTTTTTTATTTTTAAAACAATTCATATTTTTCAGAGTGTATTTCCATTGAATCACCTGGTATTTTCTCTACCTAAGACATAATGCTGTACTCTGCAAGAAAGACTCAGATTAATCTGATATTTTTTACTTACCAAGCATATAAAACCTGGCATCCAAAAAAAAACACAAAAAACAATTTGGGGCCCAACATTTACAAAACAAAATAACATGGAGATTTACAAAGAAGTAATTATTTTGGCTTCTCATAGGCTGAAAAATTTAGATAATTGAACATTCTGGAAAATTGACTTTGATCTTAGCTAATGCAATGTTCAAATCTTGAGAGAAAAACTGCTCAAATAATAATACTAAATATATCAGAAAGCTTCTAAACACAAGAAAGTGCTAAAATATTATTTGGTTCTGTTATAAGCAAGCTCCAACAGGACCCTGTGGCCATAAGAAACAATATTGCCTAGATAGAACAGAAGATAAAAATGCCTTCAAAAATTGGGCAGATATTTTCTGAACCTCCCATAAAATTGTCCCCCATCAAGTTGAAAAATCAAGTCCTCTGAAAATACAAAGCCTTTCTTCTTAAAATCAGCAGCACTTATTCTTGCAAACATGAGTAGTGTTTCAGGAAACCAGTCTACACTTAAGAATTAGTTCATATGGTTTTAGAGTAAACACGTCAGAACACCTCCTGATAATTGAAAGTTGTCTGTTAAAAGACTACCTTGTTGGTAACCCCCTCAGGTCCCCTCCCACTGTGGGAGATTTTTCTCCTCTCAATATATCCTGCCTTAAAAAAAAAACAAACAAACAAACTACCTTGCTCAGTGGATTCTTGAATGGCCACTTAGCCGGGAGAAGTTTTTGGATTGGTGTGAACACTTCGTTTTCTTCAGTTCTTGGGACTGAAAATTCATCATGTCCACAGCATTTGGCAGAGCATGATAGATAAATCCTTGAAACTTAAGGATTGTTCAGGAGTCAAGGTCCCACCCATTATGATGTCAAAGTCCTGAGGCTCATGTCATAATTGACAAACTGACATACTTGTTTCTCTGACTTTGCTTTCATCTTTTAAATTTAAAAATTAGCCTTTAAGAAAATCTACAGATTCAATTCAATAACCATTGAGTTACCAACATCATTCTTCTCAGACCTGAAAATGAGAATAAATAATTCATATAAAAATATAAACAAACATGAAAACCGAAAAGTATCCTTAGCAAAAGAAACAAAGCAGGAGGTATCACTCCTCCGACTTCAAACTTTACTGTAAGTCTACAGTAATCAAAACAGTCTGGTATTGGTACAGGAACAGGCACATAGACCAATGGAATAGGACAGAGATTCTGGAATCAAAGCCTCAATTTCTCAACCAACTCAGATTTAACAAATATCTAACAAACACTGGGGAGAAGAGAACATATTCAGTAAATGTACTGGGAAATGACTGACCACATGCAGAGGATTGAAATAGGAAACCTACCTATCATGATACACATTTACTCTAAATCGATCAAAGACCTAAACATAAAACCTCACACTACAAGAATCTTAGAAAATGTAGGAGACACCTTTATGGAAATTGGAACTGGGAACAAATTCCTCTTCAGAAACCTAAATGCCCATACCTTAAGAAATAAGATAGATAAGTGAAACCTCATAAAATAATGGGCTTCTGCAAAACAAAACAAAAGAAAACATCTAAAGAGCAGAAAGACAGCCAAAAGAATGGGAAAATACATTATCCAACTATATTTCTGACAGAGGCCTAATATCAAGGATCGACAAGGAACTCAAACACTCCAAAAGGAAACAGTCACTTTAAAAATGGTCAAAATATATGAATAAATAATTCTCAAAAGAGGAGATATAGGCAGCCAGCAAACACATACAAAGTGCTCAGCGTCACTCATAATCAGAGAAATGCAAATCTAAATCACATTTAGATACCACCTAGCCCCTGTAAGAATGGCCATCATTAATAAAACAAACAACAACAGATGCTGGCAAGCATGTAGCTAGTGCAACCTCTTTGGAAGACACTGTGGCGGTTTCTGAAGGGACTACAAACTGACCTTCCATATGACTCAGTAATTCCTGTATAAAACATATACCTGGAGGAACTCAAATCATATTACAAAAAAGATACCTGCACAAGGATGTTTGTTGCCACTCTATTCACAATAGAAAAAACATGGAACCAACCATGTTGCCCATAGAAGCTGGGCTGGAAAAAACAAATATGGTACATACACACAATGGAATATTATGCAGTCATAAAGAAGGACACATATATGGATATTGCCAACACTTGGATGGATTTGGGGTCGATCATTCTCAGTGATTTATCACAGAACCAAAGAACAGAGTTCCATATGCTCTCACTCATCAGCTGACCTTGAACAATTATAATGCTATAAGAAAGTGATTGGCAGAAGTGGGAAACTGTCGAGTGAGGGGGGGATTGGCAATGGAGAGATACTGCTTAGGGAGGGAGGGGCAAAACTCATCAACCCGGGTCCCTGCATGATAATTTTTTGTATACTTAACCCTGAATTGTTTCCCACAGCTTTATATTAAAATAAATAAATATTTAAATAAATATATAAATAAATGAAAGTTTTAATTGCCCAACTGAATTTGTCTTATTTTACTTTTTAAAATTTTTTATTTTAAATATGGGTACAATTCAGCATTGGGTATACAAATGTTCATTATGCAGGGATGATTTTAAACTAACTGTATAATACTTCAATAATAACTTCTTTCCTCATCATTATGTTAGAACACGTGGCATAACTCTGCTTTCATCTTTGACAACTTAGTATGTTTCTCACATAAATGGTGAATGCTTATTCTGCAGAAATTATAACTTGTTGAGATTCCAGATGTATATCATCCTTAGATAACTAAACCTTGAGCAACTATGTACCTAAGTGCTATTTGAAGACAAAATGAATAATAAATGTTAACATTTTTAGAACAAAATAAGTATTACAATTTAATACATCTTTTTCCTTTCTTAAAATTTGTGCATATTTTTTGTTACCCTTTGTATTTTCTGCTAGTTAATTCTGATTAAATGTTACAGATATGCCATCCTTAGAGAAAAGTTTCTTCTACACTCTTGAAGGAAATATAAAATCACATCCCCCTGATGTTTTAAACCAATTTATATTTTTCAAAGTGTATTTCCATTGAATCACCTAGTATTTTCTCTCCCTAAGACATAATGCTGCACTCTGCAAGAAAGACTCAGATTAATCTGGTATTTTTTACTCACCAAGCATTTAAAATCTGGCACCCCAAAAAAGACAATTTGGGGCCAAGTATTTATAAAACAAAATATACATGGAGATTAACAAAGAAGTAAGTATTTTGTCTTCTTGTTAGCATAAAAATTTAGATAATTGAAAATTCTGGACAATTGACTTTGATCTTAGATAAAGCAATGTTCAAATCCTGAGAGAAAAACCCTTCAAAGGCTATTAAATAATACTAAAAATGTCAAAAAAATTTCTAAACACAAGAAAATGCTAAAATATTATTTGGTTTTTCTATAACCAAGCTCCAACAGGTCTCTGTGACCCTAATAAGCAAAATTGCCTAGACAGAACAGAACATAAAAAAGTCTTCAATAATAAGGCAGATATTTTCTGAGACTTCCCATGAAATTGTCTACCATGAAGTTGAGAAATCAAGTCCTCTGAAAATACAAAACCTATCTTCTCAAGGTCGACAGCACTTAATCTTGCAAACAATAGTAGTGTTTCAGGACACCAGTCTACAGTTCAGAATTAGTTCATATGGTTTAGAGTAAGCACACCAGAACACCTCCTGACTAACAGTCTGCTTTGATGATTAAAAGATGAAAGCAAAGTCAGGGAAACAAGCTATTAAAAGACTACCTTGTCAGCAACCCCTTCAGGTCTCCTCCCACTGTGTGAGCTTTTCTCTCCTCTCAATATATCCTGCTTTTAAAAAAAAGATTACCTTGCTCAGTGGATTCTTGAATGCCCACTTAGCCCTGGAGAAGTATTTGGACTGGTGTGAACACCTTCTTTTCTTCAGTCTTGGGACTGAAAATCCATCATGTCTACAATATTTGGCAGAGCACTGTATGCAAATCCTTGAAACCTAAGGATTGCTCAGGAGTCAAGGTCTCACCCATTATAATGTCAAAGTACTAAGGCTTATGTCATAATTGACAAACTGACATACTTGTTACCCTGACTTTGCTTTCATCTTTTAAATTTAAAAATTAGCCTTTTAGACAATCTACAGATTCAATGCAATACCCATTACGTTAACAACATCATTCTTTTCAGACCTGAAAATGACAATAAATAATTCATATAAAAACATAAACAACCACGAATACCCAAAAGTATCCTCAGCAAAAGAAACAAAGCAGGAGGTGTCACTCTTCCAGACTTCAAACTTTACTATATGGCCACAGTAATCAAAATAGCCTGGTATTGATAAAAGAATAGGCACATAGACCAATGGAACAGGACAGAGATGCTGGAAACAAAGCCTCAATTTCACAACCAACTCATCTTTGAAAAAACCTCCAAGAACAGCTGGGGAACAAGAACATATTCAGTAAATGGTGCTGGGAAAAGACTGACCACATGCAGAAGATTGAAATAGAACCCCTAACTATCACCATACATATTAACTCTAAATGAATCAAAGACCTAAATGTTAAACGCCAAACTATAAGAATCTTAGAAAATGCAGAGATACCTTTATGGAAATTGGAACCGGGAACTAATTCCTCATCAAAACCCTAAATGTCCATACCTTAAGAAATAAGATAGACAAGTGGGACCTCATCAAATTAACTGGCTTCTGCAAACAAAAAAGAAACCATCAAAAGAGCAGGGAGACGGCCCACAGAATGGGAAAAAAA